>NC_088301.1:38286479-38586479 GCF_032854445.1 Liolophura sinensis
TAAAATAACCCGATCTCGGTGTGTTTAGCATACCTGTGAAGAGTGGATTAATCAAACACATGTATTTCACCAACTTTGTATACATTTATATGATGTTAATCCTCTCTCTTTTCAATAAAGAAAGTCCATTGTTCTAGGTTGTTTTAGAAGGTGTCTATGTATTCGTGCTTCCATTTGACAATTAATGGATAAATGGATCAAAAAATACAAACACTGGCCACACCTGAGAATTTAAACTGCTTCATTGCCATGGTTTCTCCCTCTTTGACCTCCAGCCAATCAGTACAATGGAAGACACTTTCAGTTAATGCTGCCTCCCCTTCAAGGACCAGAATTTTGTCAACAAACCAGCTTTGTCCTGGATACAAAATAAAGACACAAAAATTGTTTTAAAGAGTCAAATTAGTTATCTTGACGATGAGAAAAGTTAAAATGAGGACAATTTTGGGCCAATCAATAATAAGAAAAAATGTTTTTTTCATAACTGTGGATAATTTCCTAAGACACACCTTTCAAGATGGTTATATTACAATGTCTCTTAACATACAATGAAATACATAAAACTCAGATAATACTGAAAATTTATTTCATTTTAATCTTAAACAATTTTTCAAAAACTTAACGCTGATTCATCCTTGCTAAAACCTGGAGCTAGGTACCTCCTATGTGCATCTTACAGCTAAAAGAACTATGAAAGTTGAACACGTTTAGCTCACAAATTTTGTTTCTTTGCAGAATTGTTTCATAGCATCCATGCATACATCTTCCAGTAATAATTTAAACATACTAGTACCTCGTTTCTGACCATTGTGCAACAATTCCACCTTTTGTAATTTCCCAATGGAAACAGCCTCTATAACAAACACATCCATTTGCCCAGGCTGGTACGGCTCAGCATTTGTCTTAGAGTCCATAAGTGGGCGGTGCCCAATGTCGCCATGGTCACCATACAGGTTGAAGTTAATGGTGGTGTCCGTTCCTGCCTCTTTCTGTTCACCAGTATACACAACCACAATATAATGCAGCACTGAAACATGATAAAACTTCACATTAAGTCACAACATAAAATGTTATGAAAATAAATTACAAGTATTTATATACATTATACTTGAAATGCATATGAAAAATTGATTTGGTTTACAAACAACCATACAGTAGTTCTTGTTTCTCAAAATGGAAGCAAGAATCAGAGGTTGAAGTTTAGATTTGGCACTTTTATGAAATATTGTAGTTGAATGATTATATTTAATTCATTACCTGGCAAAGGCATCTGCTGAGGGTAAGCAACTGACAACTCTCTATGTAACTGGCCGTCATCTTCATCCACAGCCAACCACCGATCAACATACAGAGTTATCTCCTCCTGGGTATCCTGATCTATTAGCTTGAGCTGCACATGAGATATTTATATCATCAAGATGTACAAAAGGTGCTTGATTTTATGTAAACTTTGTAGTCACTGGTTCCATGTAAAACCTGATCAGAGACAGGAATTAAACATTTGGTTATGTTTAGAAGACATTACATTATTGTAAATGTTCAGGTACAAAGCGATTGCTGACAAGTACTCACGTAGTCCACATGCCAGGCAGGGAAGTCGTTTATGTTGTCATGCTCTAACCGCACCTTGAAAAAGTCTCCAATGTCTCCGACATTAATCTGTAATGTACAACAAATAAACATCAATAACTTTACAGGTACACAAATTAACAAGCAACAGATACACTTAAGCCCTACATCAACACTCATAAATTTACACATATGACTATACATTTCAATTATCTCATAAGGTGCCAGTGTTTGCAGAAACTTCAGTATTAGACAAAAAAAAAAACAAAAAAAAAAACACAGCAGCAACCTGACATTATACATCAAAGACTAAACAAGAAACCATTATGAAATGTGTGTATCAGCTTTAACACCATCATTCCCTGAAGATTTTTGCTATATTTAATAAAAGCAAAGTAACAAAAATCAACTCACTGTGAATTCTGATTCCTTGCCTTGGTCAAAGTCATCAGAGTTTGGATCACCTGTGCCAAGAGGCAGGGGCTTTGATGTTCCTTTACTCCCATAAACAGTCAGGTACACCTGAGCATGAGTCCCAGCATTGTGTAGATCACTTGTCTTAACACGAACCTTCCAATTTCCCTCTGTGAACAAGGTAAAACCAATGCACCATGATCAATGGTACCTACCATAGTTCGTTGACCTTTTCGACCAGCTGAGCAGTACTCATGGTTGGGATGCTAGAGGTAAAGTTGAGAAAAACAGGGTCAGGGGCTGTAGAGGAATCTGACCAGATAAGTTGAACAGAGCACCACAGGTGATTGCTGGTTCTCACCCGTATCACTAGAGAGAGTATCTGCATGTGTCAACTGCCCAGCAATGTGCATGGATACACTCTTGTGAAGAAGAAGGCGTAAGCTTTGAGTGGTCACTCTGAGTCAACACACAGGGCAAAAATGTAGTCCCCTTCGCTCAGGTGATTTCCCGAGCCACATTGTCTTATGTGTGTTATCATTTGGTCAGTACGAGCAATGACAGACGCCAACTGTTCAACAGCCTATTACACAACTTAATTTATTATATAAGCTCATGTGTAAGAGTTTGTGCAGCAAACCAACAACACATGTCCAGGTACAGCCAACATGTTAGTGAGAAACTAAATTTCTACACATACCTTGGAAAACTTTCCCCTGAATATTACAGGAGCTTACTGATACTTGACAGTCAGGTCTTTATCGCGGAAACACATTTGCAAGCTGATTTGTTACATTTATTTATGGGACTGTGAACAGACAACACTGTTCCCCTTATAAAAGCATTCACTGATGCAGTGTAACGGACAGCTGGAACAGCAGTCATTAGCTTGCCAGCTTGACAAGAATATGCTTTGAGACAGTTTCGGAATTTACAGGTTCGTAAACAACTGTGGGTGAATACTTTCTGCATTTTAATTCATCGGTAAAAATAAAGGTGTGGTCTGGAATTCTTCAAGCCTGTATCCATCGGACTACTGTTATCTCGCGAAGCATGTGCACCGCACTCCCTTGGGGATGTTTATGTAGCCATGGGTCGAGGCGAGAAAACAATCACCAACCCTACTATTGTGGCATTGTTTTAAGTTTTGATCATTCAAAGTAAAAGTGACAAATTTCACAGTCCAGCATAAAGCTGTGGCTTGACGCCTGCTGGTCAAAAAAGTCAACGAATTACAGCAATAATAATCTTATGCATAACATCTTCTGCACACAATTATAAACCACACCCCTACAATCATCAATCATTTACACAATTAATGAACACCATATTATATCAATGCCAAGGAAGGTCTCCATAGTAGTGAATGTATAATGGCTTTACTTTAATTTTTGCATATTGTATTGAAAGACAAAAAACAAATGAAAAGTGAAATAAAAATATGACTTTCTCCCTGAAAACAATCAGGGTTCACCTGTAGTTTACTATAGAGGCTGATTCCTGATTGGAAGTGTATTAATTGCTTTAATCATGGTAAAATATAATGCGGGAACTCACGGTCTTCTTGTTTGGGTCTTTCTGGGAAGGAGGGTTTTTGGAGTCCACAGAATCTGTGAGACAAATAAAATGGTAAGTGTAAAAAAATTTGATACCCAACTACAAGTGCACTCTATGTACAATAGAAATATCCAAATATAAAAACAGCCTATAATGGCATTAAACAAACTGCCAGCTCACTTCAAGCCTCTTTGATACTGATTTTAATTATTTCATAAGAGCAACATATTGTTTGTGCCTTTGATTTTTTAAGACCAAGAAATAGCTGGCTGAAATTTCCTGAGAATGTATGTTATTCTGCTCTAATTTACACATAAGGCCTCCATGGCATCTAAAGTTACAACAAACTGGATTTTACATCAGCCCATAGTTTAATTTATTTGTTTTAAATATATATATACATTTTTTTTTACGTTCACTAAACAATCTATGAATTTAATAACAATATTGCTATTGATTAATTTGTTTCTCTTTGGTTTCTATTGAGTAGCTCACAAAAAACAGGTTTGGCAGTTGAACTTCACCTACACATGAATTCATTCTACCTGTTAAGTTTTACCTATTAATCGCAAGGTTCTCTCTATTCTCCCATCGCCTTCATGGTTATCCAGCCACTGAGCACATGGGAAGATTTGCTGAACACCAGATCGGTCACCTTCCTTCTCCACGATGACCACTTTCTCCACAAACCAACCAGCTCCATGCCCAAGTCCATTGTGACCAATGACAAGATGTGTTAATTCCTCCAATGATACGGCTTCTATCAGGAAGCTGTCCATCTGTGTAAAAAATATACAACAAACAGAAGCAATTTTCAGGTAAGCACCCTTTTAGATATCTCAAAAAGAAAGTCACCATAGGTAAATGTTACCCTAATTTTTTTTTTTTTGGGACAAATATTACTAGTGTTAAAAGTAGAATATTACATTTCTTTACCAGCCAATTAGAAAAGTAAAGATATAAGTGTGTTGTTCATTAGATAGTGTAACCTTGTGAGAAAAAAGAAACTCAATATTCCTGCTACAATTACATATATACTGGCTAAAATGAGAAGACCAGGTGTCTCAGAAATTAGAAGAAATAGTGTATGGACCTCAAAATTTTATCACGCTACATCAAACATACTGCGAATATAAGTTTCTACTATGACATGGGTAAAGACCAATATGGTTTTAATTGTACTCACCTGGTTTTGTCTCAACATTTCCTCATTGTTTGTTGAGTGATACAGGCGTCTCTTTCCAGAATCCCCTTTGCTACCATATAAAGTAATGTAGGCTTCAGCCTCTGTCTGAGCAGCCCACCTGTCTCCAGTGTACACCTGAACCTCATAGTGACAAACTAAAAAGGTGAATACATTGAAATAAGCTTCAGAGAACCACCTGTGATGTTTGAAACTTTATAACATTTCAGAAAACCATGACAAATGTATTTGCTAAGAGTGACTTATTTTCTCTGTTTTGCTGTATCAGCTTGTGAATGTGGGGTTATCACTTGTGATAAATACTTGATAAATGTCACACTCTGGCAATTTCTCACTGTAGGATGCATGAATGCAACCAAAACCCACTCATTTCTATTAATACCTGTATGGCAGTTGTTCAGATTAAAGAACACCAAAAGATGGACTCCTCAAAATGATGCGTTTTTTTTTTAAATATAAAATTTCCAATACCTATACCAATTTATCAATTTCAACCTTATAAAGGCTTCCATAACTTGGACACAGTGCCATACAACATCGTTGATGTGTAGGTGACTTCTATGCAGGAAAGAAATTCTTTCCATTAAAATCAGTTGAAATTACTTCTAGATAACCCTCATTACTAAAAAGATTGAGAGGGTTGACCAATGTTGACAATGAAAATCTCGATTACCCCTAAAATCAGCTGAAATTTCTAATCCCTGTTGGTTCATTTATTCTCTCCTTCAATTTATCACCTATACATATGCTCATCTCACCTGGCAGCACTGGTTTGTTGTCCATGGTAATTGGAAGCTCCCGTACGATGTCTCTGTCATCCTCCCCTCTGGACAACCAGCGGTCCACCACGAACACATGCTCTTTACCTGTGGCTTTGTCTGCCAATTTCACCTGTGCATAAAGAGCATCAACAAATTTACAAACTTATCTAGATCAATTTTACTGGTTTATGTAACCTTAAAATTAAAATATGTAATATTAAAATTAAATACAGCAGCTTACAGTTTCACGGCTTCCAAACAGTCATCACACCCATGATTTTCTTCTGTTTCAGTATAGAACAGTTTCACTCCTTACTGATGTTTGGAGCTGTAGATCGCAGCACAGCAGTATTGTCATTTAGCTTTTGTCCATTTGACCCCCATGGAGCCGATTAGTCAAATTCTATTTCTTTTCCCTACAAACACTGTCTTACTGACATACGGGCAAAATATAAAATGATGACACTGTAAGTACAGTCTTTCATCCATTAAACACTGTACATGTCTGCAGTACATATACTTGCACAAGTGTACTATTTTTAGCTGAGCATAATACCACATAGAGGTCTTCACCCTCACCAACATTTAGCTCCAAAGGTAAAATGGTTTTGGTGCTAGCCAGGATTTGTGACACTGAATATACAGGTAATAAGTTCTTGATGGCTCTTATGACAAAACTATCATTGGCAGCAACCTGGCTCCATACATAATAATAAAGGAAAGCAGTAGATCAATCTAATGACCCAATCCAGCTTCACAGCTACACTGGTTTTCAGTATCATGACTTGCAAAATAGATCACAAACACACATTTCCAACATTTATTTGCAATTTAGAGGGAAACAATATGCCATAGAAATTTTTCTTCTTCTCAAATTCAGCATATTAATCTACATCAAAATTGAAAAACAGGTCATCATGTGACATGAACCAGCGACAGTGAGCTTCAACAGTTCTTGACCAAATTGAATAAAATTCGCAACCATGGTACCCACAGTAGTCTTGCAAATGCATATCAATTTTCACTACAATCAGATAAGTGGTTATGGAGAAGCCAAATTTCTCTCTTTCCACCTATCTCCAAAAGAGTGGGTCAAAGGAACATAAAGTTTTATGCACAAGCATGTAACCCAAGCCATTTCATGTTGAACTGTGTACATTGTAAGTTATTAACAGTTCTCAGATGCAGTTTTCTTGCAAAAGATAAAATTATTAATAGGCTTGCAGCTTGGATGATAATCCATGATATATATCATTTATTACAACATGTAATAACAGCACCATACCCTAAATATGAACCAGCCAATACCAGTACCGCAAGACTTCCATTCATACTGCAATCACTCAGCTATATGCATTGCCACAATATTTCTGCATGTGACAAAAGAGGAGCAAAGGCTTCCACATGTCTTTAAAGTCACTTAACTAAGACTTTACATACCTCTTTCAGGTGCCAACCTTCCCACTGTGGGTTGTCTTCTCTTGTGAGGCGTATTTTGTACAGATCTCCCAAGTCTCCAAAAATCACCTAAAAAGAATATATAACACCTTTAACACACATGTATACTACAATCATTTAATTACCTTTGGCAAGTGTAATATTACATGAATGAAACCATGCACCTGATAAATATTATTACACAGTGTAAAAATAATCATTAATACCAACGCTTTTTGTTTACAATTAAATGTAAAGTACCTCAAATTCATCAGTGTTTCCAGGTGCGAATACGCCATTATCACCTCCTCCACCACAGACTTCAATGTCTTTACTCTTCCCTTTGTCACCATAGGCTGTGATGTACACCTTCCCTCCATTGGCTGGCTTAGAATCTGGGAGCGTTTTAATCCACAGGCGATATTCACCTCCTGAAACCCCCAATCACTGGCAATTCTAAAGCTTTACTTCTATCAATCATACCAATTTTATATTTATTTATATATTTGAATGGTGTTTTACGCCATAGTCAAGAATATTTCGACTTATATGACGACTGCCAGCATTGTGATGGGAGGAAACCAGGCAGTGCCCGGGGGAAACCCATGACCACCCACAAGTTGCTGGCAGTCATATCAATTCTCTGAACAAAATATGCATAATGGCAATTACAAGTAGTTATATCTATATCTTCTACATAATCATGTACTACTTATGTATTATATTCACCGGCTGGTTTAAGGCTGGGAGGTGCAAACCTTCTTAATGAGGATGTTGAGGGGTTTGGCCCTTTTCTCACTTAATTATTTGGAAGACAGACCCCTTTTCAGCAAACCATTCCTCTTCATTTCGCCATTATTGGGCAGTAAGTAATACCTTTGTGCAACTGAACAGTTTGAAGAAAATTTGATATTGTAAAGTTGCATATTATCATATTACAAATGAATGTTTCAATATTTAAAACCAACATAACTTACTGTCCGGCACAAGATAATTCCCCACTTCAATGGATAATGGTGATAATTGTTTTCAATTGAATTTGTTTTACCAGAACTTATTTGCCACTATAGGATGGGTGGTGGTGGGTGGGTGAGGTCATCATTAGTTACATATAATAACAAATAATTAACGAGGATTGCAGTCCAACCAGCTTTAGTCTGAGGTAAGACTCGTGTTTTTCATGCAAAAGAACGCTCACAGAACAAGGGAAACAAAGCAGGTTAGGATTACTGGGTAGTCTAGGTTTTATCATTCAAGCATATACTAATATATTTGTATTTATTATTATTTATTTGATTGGTGTTTTACGCTGCACTCAAGAATATTTCACGTATGCAATGGCGGCCAACACTGGGAGGAAATCAGGCAGAGCCTGGAGGAAACCTAGGTCGATTTCGCAGGTTGTTGGCAGACCTTCCAACTTACGGCCGGAGAGGAAGCCAGCATGAGGTGGACTTGAACTCACAATAAACACATTGGTGATAGGTTCCCAGGTCATTGCGCTGTGCTGATGCACTAACCACCTCAGCCAGGGGAGGCCCACTATTATATTTGTCAAGTACAACTCTGAGCTCTCACGTCGAACACAAAGCCATGCAATACTCCGAAAAAGTTTTGGAGTGACTATATATCATCTCAGTTAAGCATGATCCACACTAAATTTTAACAAGCTTTCTAAACATTTAGGTTTATAATGTTCGGAACATTATTATGAACCCCTGTGTCTTACGTGAATCAGCAGGTGGTGCTTCAGGCAAAAGTTCACGTTCAAGTAATCCATCGTCTTGTCCTTCATCCAACCATCTAAATTAGAAAAAAAGCGTAAGAGAGTCAAGTCATGATTATAAACATTTGACTAAATTAAAAATACCTACATCAAACGAAAAATTTTAAAAAGATTTAAGTCAGAACATGATTTATTACGTTATCAGCTTTATTCATTTTTTTGGCTGACACATGCCTTAACATAATCTGTGATTTGTTCAATGATAATGAAAACCAAGGAAAAAAACTGTACCTTTTGCAAGGGAAGTAGTACTCATTGTTTGTTTCATTATTGATGATTTCTTTGACAACGACTTTCTCCAGGAACCATCCTGCTCCAGCCCCTTTTCCATCATGACCGATCACAACCTTTGTAATCTCATCCAATGAAACTGCTTCAATTTTAAATACATCAACCTGTGAGAAATAAAAAAAAATAAGCTTTCCACAGGCTCACAGCTTGACAATTTGGTGGTGAGGGACCAAATAATTCAGCCTGCTTACATATTGTAGGTCTTTAGGACCAGGTCTTAATAATGTAACTCTGATTTAAAAAAAATCACAATGCAGAGAAAAGCGTGTATATCTAAGTTTTTAAAATGAAATATACACGTAGACGTAAACCTTGAGCAAAACATTTGCCACTTTACAATAACAGAAACTATCAAAAAATGGTTCTTTCTTACCTGTCCCTCTTGAAATTTTGTGTCGTTAGTTTCACTGCAATAAAGAACTCTCTGCCCACTGTCACCCCGTGTGCCACAGATAGTCAAATAGACTGAAGCATCTGTGTCCGCGCCAGGTACCTCTCCGGTGTACACCTCCACACGGTAATCAACCACTACAAAAATACCATTTCACGCAGGCACTAAGACATGAACCAATCTTGATAAAATCAGACTCAGTAGCTACTCCCAACAATGGCTCTTCGCTAACTAGATTGGAAAAACACGTCCTACATGTACCTACTACATATAGTATTCCCACCATGTCAATCGTTCAACCAGTCAATCTCCTCCTCACTACATCTTACTACGTCCTTTCACAAAATTGTGTTTTAACAGACAGGAATGGGCGTGGAATGGGTGTAATTTGTGCCTCTAGAACATGGTGAGATAAATGATTGGTCAATTATGTCAAGAAGGGCTGTCTACTATCTTTCACAAGTCACATGATACGGTAGGACTTTAACAACTGAAGAGTTCGAACTCGAAACTCCCCTATTCTGATTCATGACCTCCCCAATATACATGTACTTCTAATCAGTGGAACTGTCAGATGCAGTCAAGCTTGCAAAAAAAAACATAGTCCTGTAGCATTTATTCATACATTAGATGTGATTCTAAATTTTCACCAGTGCAAAATCCTTATGTGTGGAAATTAAATTAGGGAATCAAGAAACAAAGGCCACACCACATTGGCAAATGGCAGTGATTCCCCATGTCTGCCTGAAATGACTCCAAGAGACAAAATTAACATCTTTCATCTGACTTGATAATGACCATGTAACAATTATAGCTTAACTTCCACAACTCACCTGGTAATATGTCTTTGCCAGGTCGGACAACAGGAAGTTCTCTCCATGTGTCAAGGTCATCCTTTCCCCGTGAGAGCCAGCGACCTGCCTTGAAGCTGAGAACCTCATTGGTTGTCATGTTTTGCATCTTCACCTGCTCAGTATACAAAAGTTAAGTGCAATTAATAAAAAAAAAACATAGCTTGAATGATGCATTGTGATCACTGATTAAATACTGACGTGTGACCTGATATTAATTTTCAACATATATTAATTTTTTTAAGTAAGAAATTGGCTTTTATACTGATACCCGGTGGTACTGAAAAGATACAGTAACTAGGTCACCACAGCAAAAAACAGAAATTTCCTATTGTAATTTTAAATTTTTTTTAGGATAGCTATAAGTTCACACTAATAAAACAGAAGAATCATCTGAACTTCACAAATTAGGATCAAAAGTAAGAAACCTTTTCAAGGAACCAGCCATTCTCGGGAATCATGTCCTTATGTCCAATCCTGATCTTGTACAAACTTCCAATAGAAGTTCCAAGGTTGATCTAAGAAACAGAGAGAATGTAGTACATGCAAAAGACTTCGACGTTTTCGTTTCATTTCAAATGTCACATTTGATATTAAGCTGTAAAAATTTCTTTGTCTACAAGCATATTACACATACCATTTCAAGGAACACTTCGCATACTAATTGCCCTGCCTTGTGATTTGTAGTTCAGAACGGAGATGACTTAGCGAAGTTATATATAACAATTTATATATACATGTAAAGTCACATGCACTTTCACATGATATTTTGTCATGTTAGTAAATCACGGTAAGTAGTTGGTGACAAAATTATTGAAATTATAGGGGAATTATGTTTGGTCATTTCACCTTAAATTCATCAGTGCTTGAAGGCTGAAATATGTCACTTCCTCCACTGCCCAGATTAATGGCTTCAGACATGCCATTTTCTCCATACGCCACCACAAAGACATCTTCCAAAGTCTTCACAGCCTCATCTTTTCCAGTAGTGACCCAGATTTTCCAGTCTCCATCTGGAGCAACATATAGATACAACGTTACAAAAACAAGTTCATTACGTTATCACTTTTTTAATCAAATATTACAAATTGAAAACAGTGAAATGTTTTACCTTGGTACTTTTCTTCTTCCTGTTGTTGCATGACTGGATCATCGGGTATGGGTCTTATTTCTGAAACAATGTAAATTCTTAAATAGTGTACTATATTTCATGAGGTAAACCAGGTGCCTGATGAGGGCTGGTGGTTTACCCAACTTGCTCATTATCTGTGCTAAAAAGTTTAGAATTTGATGCTAAACACAAATACTTAAAACACTTCATCACATATAACATGTTGAAAACAAGTTGATATCATTACTGACTTGAACATTACATCTAATTTTATAGTTTCCAGCTGATTATTGTTCATTTGTGAATATTATGCTTGAATATGTCCAAAATGTACGTGCCACACAAACGAAAGGTTTATCCATGACTATCAGATGCAAAGTTTTCAAAATAAGAAAACATTTCTAAGAATGCAAAACAAAAGAACAATGTATTATTACGTCAATATCTCAGAATCATATGGCTTACACCAATATTGTGGAGTTATAAGAAAGCCCTAGTAAATTACTAATGTTTAAGCCAATCTATACAACTTGTCAACTCTCAAATAAGAAAAATATAGACATGTTTTCTCAACAGTTTTTAAACACAACACCCTCAACAGTCACTCACAAAAGTAGAAAAAAATCACTCTATTTAAGTTTGGATTAAATCTGTTCACAGCATTTCTTTATTTATATTTACATCATTATTTCAAATAGTCTCACGCCATCCAAACGGTAGAATGCGTTCAACCCAATGTCAAACAAACCCACTGCTTTTTTCAAACGTGATATGGTGGAATTTGTATATTAATTATGTCATGGATGAGTCACTTAGACCAATCTCTCTGGTCTCAACATTTCATAGGCATCTTGTTCATATCTTGTGGTATTATTCCTGAACAGAAATCTGAATTTAAACATTAGTTTTCAATTTCATCATGAGACATCAACACAACTCTTAAAATTAAAATAAATTTCATTAGATAAATTACATTAAATTACATAAATTACTGATCCTAGAGCCATTTAGTTCCTGCATGAACATTCCATTCGTATGGCAGACAAATACAGATTAAATTCTTACAAAAACATTTTTTGTCAAAAGTATTCCTTCAACAGAGGAAGTAATATCAAATTATAGGATGTTACCTAGCCACAGGTGCTAAGGATTAAAGCACAGTAGCCACCAACAGATTAGTAACACAAAGAAAGCAAACAGTCACCACTCAAACTTTAAAACAATGGAAGGAAACCTTGGCTGGTCTCATTCTTTATAGCAGGGGAAGGAGGCTGTTCTGCTGGCTGCTCAGCGTCTATTTCATCATTACTTTTTGGGACCCCAACTCCCTCCTCTGCAGGAGTGGTTGGGACTTTCACAACTGTTTGTTCTGTATGACATATATTTGTACTTCAATTTATATTTTGTATTCTAAAGATTTTTGATCTTTATATTTGAAATCTGGAATGAAAGACACCATGTAAGTAATTCTAAAGAAAGTTTTCACTGGGAGTGAAATGCCGAATCACACACTATGCCATTTCATTTCACTGAATTTATTGTAACATAATTTTCTTAAAATGTATTTATTGTGTTTGTATGAAACTAGATCAAAGGGATATATTTCTACTACAACCATCCACAGACACAAAGACGATTATAATAAATTTAATCATTTCATGCATCATAAAAATCAGCATGATAATGATGTCTCAAATTTAGACTGTTGACAGTTTCATATGTGATTGGTGTTATACATACTCTGGATAGTTTTAGGAGAAAACATTTACATGAGACTTACCATTTGCAATAAGCTTCCTCTCAATTTTCTTATCCCCCACACTAGAGTCTAGCCACCTGAAAAATATAGTGAAACATGAATGTAATCCAGCAAGGTGCTGTACATGTACATGTATGTCAACGATTTCCAACAATTTTGTAACCAATATGAGTTTTAAAGGGTACTATTAGCATAATCAGATCAATAATCTACAAAAAAATTAATCTTTTTTTAATTTGAGAGCTTTAATATCTAGAAAAGACAAAGAGCGATACTTTTATGTAATACATGTATGCAAGGACATTAACTCTGAGTGTATTACATACTGGTCACATGGGAAAACTGTTTCCATGGTTGCATCAGGATCCTCCCTGATAATCACTTGATGACAATACCACCCTTCTCCAGGTCCCATGCCATCATGGCTGATTATGCAGTATTCTAGTTTACCAAGGCTAACTGCCTCTATCTCAAACTGATCAACCTGGAAAACCAATCAAAACAAACATATAAAGAAAATTTGTATTGAATAATGAAGATGTTAAGTACCTGTAAAAATGAACAACATTTTATTTGCTGCATTTCACCTAATTTTATCATTTTTCACGTGACACATTTTGTTTTACTCTCATTAATTTATCCACTTTATAGAACCACTTAAGAGATTTTTGTTAAGTTTGATTCATTTTGTAGCAAACAAGGATAAATGCTGGCATCTAGAGTACAATTTTAACGGTTTTATGTGGCCCTGAAGTGCAATTTTACATGGACAATGAATGGACATCTTGTGCAATAGTTTATATTTGTCCTTTCCTTCTTAACAACTACAAAGAAATCCTTAATTAGGAGAATGAAGTGCAGAGTATTTAAGGTGTTTGGTTAGGTAATACAAGGCACAGGTTCAATTCCCATTCTTGGGCAGATTGTTCAGAATTCCCTGTTTCTATTCTTTTCACGCCTTGGTGGCACGAAGCAGTTCTCTCTTGTGTAGTCTTACATGAAGTTTACTGGAAACCACCTGGCTTAAACCAATAGGATTTGTAAATGATAGGGAGTTCACAAGCAATTTGTCAGAAATCATTATTTTACTCTGAGAACTCATTGGAACCCATTCCATACGTGAACAAGTTTCAGTGTGGCATTAAATAAATAATACATCAATTTCAGAAGGGTCATGGCATCTATGCTTACCTGATCTATTCGGACTTGACCTCTTTATTGGAACGGTGGAGAAGCCGTCTGCCAGTGTCCCCTCGTTCTCCATGTAAACTGACAAAGACACGAGCCTCTGTGTCTGAGCCAGATTCCTTCCCAGTGTGCACCAGGACACAGTATTTCACCACTGTAATGGTAAAACATAAATGTCATATCAGGTCCCTGAAAATCTTAGTTTACAAACTGCATGTCTCATACGGCTTCAAAAAGCATGAAAAGACATTTGACTTTGCATAAATGGAAAATATATTCCTCAGACCTTGATATGTAAAATCAATTAAAGAATTCAGTTTATAATATAGTTTAATTTAACTACATATAAACAATATTGTGTTTTCCTTGAACGTAAGAGAAAGGCAATGTTCTGCATAACCTACCTGGCAGAACTGATTGACCTGGCCTAACAGCTGGTAATTCCCTCATGATATCTCCATCATCCTGATGTAAACAGAGCCACCGGTCGAAAGAAAACTTGAGGAGTTCTTTGGTGCTCATGTCCTGAAGCTTCACCTCTTTAACCTTCCAAAGTGCATCAGCATCAAGATGAGCCGGAATCAATTCCAAGCGAATTTTGTAAATTGTTCCAACTGAAAGCAAATTGATCTGAAAGAAAATAAAATTAGATAATTCAATCAGTGTTCTTGTGAACATTGTACTGAATACCACTGGGCAGATAATTAGCAGGTTTAAAGCTTTAAAAAAGAAAGAATATATATAATGCTGATAGAACAATTTACTTAGACTGACATCTGTCAGTGATTTCTTAAGCTGAGGTCAAAGTCTTAGTGGATGTGTCATTTAATAAACATCACATCCTTCAGTATAAAGTATTTATTCAGACTGATGATCAACAAGGCCATCCACCCTGAGCCATAAAACAAATACATGTTTATCATTCCATAACATTACATCCTGTCTCCAAGTATGTTTCTATGATCTCGCCAATTGTTACCAAAGAGCTGGCCAGGCACATCTGCCAGCCACATATGGAAATACAAAGTCTGCTTCCAATGAAAAAGTAAATTGGAATGTTGACAATGAGACAGGAAATTGCATGATGCAATAATCTGTCCAATTATTACGAATGCCACTTTATTAAAAGTATCTTCTTAAAACTGATTTCAATGGTTAAGCATCAATGTGACTCTTTCACAAAAACCTTTACCTTGAATTCGTCAAGGTTACCCTTCTGGAAGAGACTGTTGACATCTGGCGAGCCCAACACAATCTGACCAGAAGATCCTTTGTCTCCATATACCACAATGGCCACTTCACCATTCTGAGCTGACTCTGACGTGCTAACTATAGCCTTCCAATCCCCTTCTGAGAAAACAATGTAATCTATAACTTAAAACTGTCGATTTAAATACATCAGAACATTAAACACAACACAAACAATTCTTCTTAATACTAATAATAATCATAATTCAAAATGTTGGAAATAACCCCCTTTCCCCAACATTATGAAAATAATTACTGGACTGTCATTGAACTTAAAACATGCACAAGTTCAGTTTATAGGCAAGATGTAAGGTAAGTTTCATCAGAAAAAGCACAATAGTTTGGGAAGAGATTCGTGGACAAATCTGAATACATGGAAAGCGATGTCATGCAAAGTCTTAAATCCTAAATGCTCAACTGTCATTAAACTTAAGCATGCACAAGTTCAGATGATAGGCAAGATGTATTGCAAGTTTCATTGCAGTAGTTTGAGAGGAGATGCATGGGGAAAAAATCGTGTTGACTGACAGATGGACAGACAGACAGATGGGGTGATTCCAGTATCCCACAGACCAACCCACTCACAATAACTTTGTTGAGCGGGGTATAATAAATAAATAAAGTCCAGTTTGTAAAGATGTTCTTGGTTCACATTCAGATATGATTATTGTACCTTCAAAGATGGACTTGTGAGACTCGGCAGAAGAAGGTTTCTCCACAGCTTTTGGGGTCTCTGCATTGGCTGGAGGGTCATCAGGTGAAGCCTCCCGTGGAGTTGCTTGGGTAAGCTGTTGCTGAACGATAGCTACAGGTGTGGGCTCTCTTTGCTGCTGTTGTTGATCTTCCCTGGGTGGTGGTGTAGGGGAGAGTTGAACCACAGGGGCTGGAGTTGGGATCTTTTCCTCTGGCTCTTCCTTCACCTTAGGCACCCCAACTACAACAAAAAGTTTAGTTTTTTCTAATACCAGTAGGTACCAAAATGATGTGATTTTATAATGTGTTAGTGTAGGCCTTGAGTGGGGTAGGACTATCACTATAGATCCTTTTCTGACAAAACACAGTAGAAAAATTAATAATATAATTCAATAATGAAGAAATTATGTCAAGTATAGAAAACATACTTTATTCTGTTCATAAATGATACAAGATAATTGTAAATCCTGTTTCTGACCTAAAATTACTCATTTTGCTACATTCTAAAATTCTGTTTTGAGATTTGATTATAAGGTAAGGCATTTTACTGAAAAAATGTATTTCAGCAGCAAAAGTAATGTTTCACAATCTTTATTTGCCTCTAAAAAGGTAATATTTGGGGAATTTTATGAAAAGTACAATATGTAAAAAAAAACTTCTAAACTTCACCATGTTAGAAGCTTCAAATATTCTGAAGACCTCTTAAATGATAAAAAGTGTAACATGACTTAAAATGCTTTTTCAATATTGGATAAATGCTGCATCTGTTCAGTACATAGGTTGGTATTGATACATTGTAATTTGAAAACTTACACTCAACAACTTCTGGGTAGAGCCACACATTTTTTCCCCCCGTGTTAACAGTGGGGCGCACAGTTCCATCAACAGCCATGCCCATGTACAGACCACGCACAGCTGCAGACTGTAGGCAAATGTAACCCTGCCCCTTATGTTTCTCCACTATAAAGTGAGAATTCACTTCTGTCCCACCCTAAATTAGACAGAAAACAAGATTTCTCAGCTTTAGGACTGTCCAATACATGATTCAAACAAAATTACAACATAAATACATACACAAATGCATCAAAGTCAATGTATTGATCAAATTATCACTGAATTTCATGTCAGTTTTATAAATTCTTCTAAAGACTTTTATTCCATTTATTCGAAGTACAAGGGTGAGATAAGTTGAATTTGCATTACACTTCATCTCTGACAGAACTGCAAGCTAACTTGTCCTTTTTAATCACAAAAATGTCCTTATTCTCATCCCTGAAAGTAGATGTCCAGGGAACAAAGAATATTAACACTGATTTGTTTCTTACACTGATCTTTCGACGGCGTTTATTGCATGTATAGGGAACACCCAGAAACTTGACTGACGGGCTGACATTTCCACCTGGCATCACACACTCACCTGGCAGTCAATTTTCCCTTGCTTAACCCTGAGGTACTTTCCTGGGTTGACAATGCTTTCAAACATCCGTATGCCTCCCTCACTGACTTTGTGAACACGGAACTGTGCCAACCGATTCTTTTTGCCAGTCCCATTGACCTCATTCTCATGATCAATGCTGATGGCTTGGGTTGGAGAAGACATAAGAATTATGACACCTTTGTTCCTGAACATTCCCTGAAAAACAAAAAAAATAACATGTTAATATCTAAACATCAAAGTGTTTTACTCCATTCCTTTCAAAATGTTGACCACTTTGAACTCTGATAATCTTAAATCTTTATTTCTTGGTAATCTTGTTTTTACTATTACTTTGGTCACTTCATCTTTGTATCTCCTGGCAGCATGGACGTCTGATGGTGGTCGTGGGTCTCCTGCGGGCTTTCTGCAGTTCCTCCCACCATAATGCCTGCCGTCGTCGCATAAGTGAAATATTCTTGAATACAGTGTAAAACATCAATCAAATAAATCAATAGGTAAATTTAATTGTTTTTTAACACCATACTCATACTTGTGATGGTGGCCAGTTTCACGATTGGTGCAAATCTAATTTCCATGAGGTAAACCACTGACTACATCATAGTGTAGTACATTTTCTGATGTTTGATCACCAAATTCTACTGTTTATTTTTTTTTTTGTTTTCTATGTTTTAACTAAACGGAATCAATTCAGGGGACACCAAACCATTTATCTGCAGTTTGGAAGGTGCAGCACTGGGGATCTACTTTAAGTTCCACCTAGTCCTGGAAGTTCAGACCATCGAGAAATTTCATTGTCAAGACAAGTCGACAAATTGCCATGAAGGATGTAAACAAACGCGTTCTGATTTCGAAATACATGAATAGCCAGATCTCTAAATTGCGACAGCGTATGGTTGAAAAGACCAGTCAAAAAGATCTAAATACACATTTCAAAACAAATCAGGGAAAATATTTTTCCAAACCTATCCGACTATCTCGCTTTAAGACTTCCCTGCCCAAGAAAAGGACAGAGACAGATCTCATACGGCCTACTTATTGAAAGGCAAGCACCTTAACCACTTGTCCAGCAGCCTAATCCCCACCAACCCCTAACCAAAAATCCCACTGCCCCCAAACACACTCTACTGTGTGGTATATTCCATTTTGCCCACTGCTAAGTAGCAAGGAATTACCAAGACAGTTTCTAAATAAAATCATACCAAGGCCAGTTATGCTTATGTTACACCATAACTGCTTGGTGAATCTGGCTCATGCTCTTTTAACTTGGCCAAACACACCAATGTCATCACATAAGACCACACAGGGTATCCATTACCTTGCAGTAGGTATGGAACTGTTTGGACACATCCACCACCAGGCCCCTGACATCTCCTGCTTTACCGTTTTGCATAATCGTAATGTGCTGGAGAGGGTATTTCACAGATTCAAGCTGAACAGTTCTGTCGTGTTGCACTCTAACTCGGAACTCACAGTATGCCCCACCCTTGCCCTGTGAAAAGTAAATACAGAGAATCAAGCAGGTTTTGAGAATAAAGTCCCTAACACTTTCTGAGTTAGCATTCTGCAGCAATCGCAGTAATATGTACTGCCAGTAGATGATACTCACTTCCTCAAAGGCGTGGCACTGACGCTCACAAATGTAATTGTAACAAAGTAAACTACTGATGTAAATACTCTAATGCATTTGACCTCAACTTTGGAGTGTGAGCAAGTTACTCATGAGAGTTACGGTAAATGACCTAAAATTTCACCTTGGGACTCGCAAAGTGTATCCCATGATTCACTGCACTGATTGTGCTTCTTATTGACTGGGCACCGTGGGAGAGCATAGGGGGTGGTAAGGGGATTGCACTAACAGTTCGAGAATGTAATAAACATGCTCATGCTTCACTGAGCAGTTAGTCTATGCTCCTACCACCAACAGTTCATGTCTTCCTCAATTTGTATCAAAATGATTTTAGCATATGCACTTCACAACAGGTTGATTATTTTCTATGTGTTATCATTATTTTGTGATAAGTGCGAATTTAGGAGAAAACACTGGAGATCAAGCATGACTACCCAGTACCTTTCCGCATGTGGAGTGTCATGTCAAATATCGGTTTTTAGACTGAAGGGCTCTCTGTATACAAAGCTGTAGCAGAATTTAGCACACTGTGAATCTTACTTGCAAACTAGGCCTGACACCAGACACATTGAAGATCTGTCAAACTGCAATAAAAGCCACACACATGCACAAGTGCGTCTGACATGCAGCAGCTAAACATTTCTTGCTCATTCTGGCGTAATTTGAAAGACTGTCAAAATCGTGATAGATTTCAGAAACCTCGTATGGAGTAAGTTTTCTGTGTTTAATGGAGGTTCCTGATTTAAAAACACGGTAAAAGGAACTGTTCTGCAATAGGAGGTCATGCTTTCAGACAGTGTTTGGAATTTAAAGGTTTGTAATAGACACCACCTGTCTTAATACTTTCTTTGATTTCTTTTATGGGTATATTTAGAGATGTACATGTTGGCCTGCTAGTCGGGGACCTGCACACATCATCATCAGTGACTTGACCTGATGTGGCGAGGATCAGCAACCAGAGCTGCTAAGTGCCATGCAGGTTAATGAAACAGGCAGGGGACAGATCACTCTCTTTGACAGTAACTCACATGTGAAACTTGTCATTTACGTCGAAACGAAAGTCATTTACTGTACATTCATCTTAGAAATATGTTTCATGATTTATTTGGAAGTTAAGATGAAAGTAATATTTCATCCCTTATCCTTTGCCACTGAATACATGTATGCTAAGTTTTCAGGCCAATTTTAGGTAAAGATACAGACATAATAATCCAGTCTTAGAATGAAATGGGCAGACTTAATAGTGAAATAGAACACCAACACAAAATCCTAATCAGGTTACATATTTACACACATTTTTTTTCAAGTGAAGCCATTGGTATTTAATATTAAAGAATTTCTGCTAATGGTAAAATACTTCAGTAACTTACCTGTCCCAAAAGCCTGCCATTGTCAATTGCCAGATGGAAATTGTGATGTGCCTCATTACGAAACACACGCACCATTCCTCGCTTGACAGTCACATTGAAAATGGCTGAAATGGCAGACAAGATTGTTGTTTATCTTAAGAGAAATTCTTCTTATTTTTACTTTGTTAGACCGTCCTTTGTGCAGGAGGCCTACACCTAGGGTTACATGTACATTTATAGATGAGGTAAATTTGAAAACAATGATTCAGGTCTGTGAAATGACAAATTCACAACTGATCTTTCCCAACACGATTCATTGAAAATTTCATTCAAGGTGGAGAAAACGGAAAATGACAATGTTCAGATGAAAGAAGGTGAAAAGTTATTCCTAATGTAGTCTTCAATATTTTTTCTGATTTTTCCTTAAGAAGAAAAGACCCTTGAAAATAATTTTTGTACGGTGGATATTTGTAGTCTTTTTTTAATAACATCATAAATGAGGATGTAACACAGGTTTAATCAATATTTTTGCACTAGAATTTGTTCTTTTCAGCTAAAAAATTTATCAAACCTCAATGTGGATCATATTTGTATTTTTAATATGTTCATAAATGTTATCATAATTAAAGTTGAATGCATATATGAATGTTTCAATATAAACAACAAATTTACATTCAAATAAATTTATAAATTTACCCTCATTTAGACGATTATTATTACGCAACAACCATAAATACCAAAAGTTGGTCCCAAATACCCACCATACAAAAATACTTTCAAATACCCTTTTCTCTTAAAAATAAAAAAATCCCCAAAAATATAAAAGATCATATCTGCAAATAAGTTTTGACGCTCCTTCGTCTGATTTTGACATCATTTTTATGTCTTCTTCTCCTCTAAGGTAAATGTTAAATATCTGTTGATGGCACTTTTTAATGTTCAATTTTCCACTGCTACCATGCCACTACGCCATATAATGTTTCATTCTTAAATGCAGAAACACCTTGAAGAATCAACATTAATTTTTTCTAGCACAACACCTATTCAAAATGTCTTTGGTCCACCCTCTCCTTACATAACTCACCCGAGACACTACTTTCATCGCCAAGTGCATCCACAACAGCATCGGGTTTTATACGAAGAGCTTTTCCAGTCTGGCAGGAGAAGAACATCACCTGGTTTTTAGCCCCAAATTTCCATTTTTCAAACTCCCACTGTAAGACAAACAGTTGATAAGGTATCTTAAGACAAAGATGAAAACATTTTAGTTGCCACTGACATTTTTACTGTATCATCAGATATATCTGTGAGCTCTGCAGAGGAAAATCACGCATTACAAAGGCAAGTTTGGAGCTAAATTTCTATTCTGTTATGTAAACATTTTGCTTCAAAATATCTAAACCACACAAACAGATAGTTCATCAGTGTAAACATCCAATACACTGTCTGAAAATACATTACAAAACATTACAAACTATAACATTAGATACAAAATCTGAAAACCCTCACAGAAAGACAGCGAACAGTTAACTAATGGTTATAATTGTTTTCACATACATTTCTTTTTTCTAAGATGTCTGCCATGTATTCATCCTGAACTTTCAACTCCCTCACAACCTTGCCGTCATCTTCTCCAGCATCCAGCCACCTACACAGCATAGAAAAATGATATTGCAAAATGTTACACAAACACTGTATCAAAATCATGAAGACGTTCTTAATGTAACACAATTATATTTACAAAAGCAGTTTGTTGATTCCATAAATAATCTTTATGAATGGCTTAATAATTTCTGAACACTTCAGATTCATTCAAAGATTTCTTTTGTCAACTCAGCAGGTGAAGCTGAAAATTACTGTTTCCACAGTTCTCCTCACTGAAGGAAATGATATTTACATTTCACATATGAGAAATAAGAGGATGACTTCTCTCTGTATCAAATCATCTCCTACCCAAGAACAATGTACAATTTAACACATACCACAATTGGTAAGCTTCTTTAAACTTAGACATCCCAGAATAACAATACTGGAGGCTTTAACAATGGAAATCCACATTTTTAACACAGTGATATATCAACATTTTCAGCATTTTTTACACACAATTCAAAGAGGTACAACAAAAGTCTAAAGACACAGTAATATAAAAATGTTTTCACATCATTCAAGTCTATCAAATCTTACTTTCCACAGTAAAATGTAAACTGGTTGTTAGTTTTCGTAGGATCCTTGACAACAATTTTTTCTAGATACCAGCCATCTCCTGAAATGGATGTAAACAAAGATAACATAAGATATACATGTATTATTTATTATGAAGTGCACAAGTAGCTTTTCTTTTGCACAGATCAACAATACTTCTTCAAAATTTTTATTTATCATTAAGTACTGCATCATAGTAAATTATATTTAATGTAGTATTTTTCTTCCTACCTGGATCTTTGGCATCATGTCCAACAATGACCCGGTTAATTGGACCTAAAGATACAGCTTCCACATGGAATGTGTTTGTCTGAAATCAAATAAAGAAAATTACATACAGCGAGCAAGCTCAGATAATTTGAGGCTCAACCAGAAAAAAATGTGTCAAAATAGTGATATGAACAAGATGCAGGAATCAATACATGCCACTTGCAAATCCTGTGGAAAATCATGATTACACAGTCCACATATAAGTATGTTAACTTGTTAAACTGAAAAGTTTCTTATATGGTCCATGAAACAATGACACCTGAAAATTAAATCATTTACTCTGATGGCATAACCAGATGGATTTTTTTACAGGTGAGAAAAAACTGAAGTTTAAGGCAAGAAAAAACACTAAAATGAAGTATATCTCACATCAAAGACCATTGAAAACTGTCCAGAAAAATAGCTTGATTTATTTTTTGTTCTAAAACATCAAATTTTAAGGTGGACTGTAGTGACCCGGAGGGTATCGGTGACATCACATTCATAATCTTTGCTTGAAGAAGTTCATTTAAATGTCTATTTAGTGAATGCATTCTTAGATCTATATATATTTGTAATTTGGATCAAGAAATCTAGCAGTCTATGTGTGTTCAGTGGCGAAAACCTGATGCGACGTCAAAAGAAATTGCCACAGTATTCATACTTTCAAACACATCTTAGTATGTTGAAAAAAAACTAAAAAAAAAATGGACAGTTTTAATGGTCTTTCATCTGACATACATTCCATATTACAGTTTTCTTTGCCCTTAAAAAAAATACACACATATACTACCTAGCTAACATACCTGTCCTGAGAGAAACAATAAATCCTTTCTCTCTGTTGTAAGCTGCCTCACCCCAGAGTCACCACGTTCGCCATACATCGTCAGGTAAACGTTTGCTTTGGTGCCGGCATTCCACAGCTCTCCAGTTGTCACAGCCACCTCATATTTAATGACTGTCAAAAGTACAAAAGATTGATGTAGAATTACATGCATTTTCAGACAAAATATCATGATATCATTCTTATAACTTATCTAACCGAATCATGTAATAACCAAAGCAAAAACACCTCTAAGAAGCAGAAACTGATCAAAGCTAGCCCATGATGTGAACATTTTAACAAACCAGAAATTTAATGATTCTAGATGAAAATATTGAATCAATGTCAAGATGGAGGAAGTTTGCCTCTCAGAAAATTACACAAAAATAGAAAAAGGAATAAACTATTTACTTATCGAAGAGCCCTAATATCTTAGGTGAATGCAGGAAAAAAACAAAAGCAATTTGCTGATCACTGTACACATATTCATATAAGTGCACCTCTTAAGCCACAGATTGGAGAATTATACCCCAAACCTATTTAGAGCATATGTATTATAATGGATACTAGGTATTTGTGTACAAGTTTCAATCAATAAGATGCATGAAATACAACACTTCGCTTATAATTTAGCATGGTAACCAGATGTAATTATAAAGCAATATAAACCTCCTCATTAATGTATCAGTGGAAACCAGACAGTTTATTCATCACCATCATTATCCTTTTAAATCAATAAAAATGCACTAGAACGCCACCATGCTAATATCAGTTACAAATTCCATAAAATTTACACTGAAAAAGACATTATTTAGAGTTAACGGTAATGGTTTCCATTAATTATGCACATGAATTTTGCATTTTTCAGTATAAAATTTAGAATCTGATGAGACAACTACTATGATTCTTCATTGATTTTCCAGTAAAACCAGGGATACACTTCAAAGATGGATATATTTTTGTTTGTAGTGACAAACTTTTCCATCGATGAAATACTATATTGTAGACACAATAGGTGAATTTTTAGTGTGTCATTCAGCTATGTGACCTAGTAAATTTGGATCCAACAATATTGCCTCCAAAATGCGCCAGGAACACAAAGTGGATTTTTGTAATTTAAAAAATATGCCTGTATGGGTAGAAAAAATTACCCTTGTGTGCCTTGCTTTCAGTGTATTAATGAACACTTGTGCACTTTTAATTAATAGATTGCTAATACAACATAGTAATAGCATGTGATTAGTGGCTGATGCGCCTTTGATGAAATGTTTGTATGCATTTACAGTACACCTTGGAACATACTTTGCAACTGAGGCTCTCCTTTGCGCACTGCAGGAATTTCACGACATATTTCACCATCATCCTCATCTCGAGCCATCCAGCGCTTGCACGGAAATATCAACTGTTCATCTGTATCCAGATCTTTCATCTCCACCTGGTAATAGTCACCATGGCAACAAACCTATACAGCACTATCAGGTATCTATGGCAACCCTATAACCAAGGTTGAAAGTCTACACTTACAGTGTATGCATTACTGAAGACACACTGAGTCACCCCTAGAGGGTTTGCCTGGTAACATTTTTAAAAATCCAGGAGAGATAAAGCACGTGAATTTCAGCACATTTTACGGCAAGCTGGAAGCTTAAAATGGTCACTATAACCATCTGTAAATCTCTAATGAATGCAAAGCTAAAAATCAATATAAACTTGCCCACTGCATACAGGAAGCTTTTCTTGAGACATTCATTCACTGTTCATAAAAGGACCCACCACACATTCTATTTCCCTAGCTCCCAGGTATTGTACAATTTATATCATAAGAGCATCTTATCTATCCTACCACTAAACACCAAACATTCAATTTTGCCCTGAGGCTTAAACATGACAAACTGCTTTCGATCTCAAATAAATATTTCATATATAAGTCACATGCACTGATGTACATGCTTATAAAAAACAGATTAAGTTCTTGTAATTTCCTTTCTCTAAATAAATTATATGTGACTTTATTTATCTATTTCACATATGACTAGCAGAAGCATACATTTCTTACCTCATCACACAGCCAATTGGGGAATTCTCCCATATTGTCATGTCCAATTCTGATTTTGAAGACTTCTCCTATGTGGCCAACATTTATCTGCAATTTGACAAATGCAATCAGACCACCACATACATGAAGGCTGCAGATGCATATATTCAAATGAATACAACTGCATGTATCTCATGATGTCATTTGGATGCAATGTTGCAATCAGGCATTTAACACTATTAAAGCACTTCTGGGCGCAATGACCCAGGAACCTCCCACCAATGTGGTCCCTCTGAGTTCAAGTCCAGCTCATGCTGGCTTCCTCTCTGGTCGTATGTGGGGAGGTATTCCAGCACCTGCGGAGGAATGTGGGTTTCTGCCCTGAGCATGGGCTCTGCCCAGTTTCCTCCCACCATAATGCTAGCCACCGTCGTATAAGTGAAATGTTCTTGAGTGTGCCGTAAAACACCAATCACATAATCAATAAATCATATAATTTGAATAACTTAGCCATCAACACTGGGCTACCAGCTTTTGTATGATGCTGTCACTTTTGAATAACTACTATATATGTATGTATTCTCCCTATATTATTCATGACTGCATTAGAAGCTTGTTGTCCACATATACATACATCAATAAAAATATTTGCTCTTTCCATTCTATAAAAATTCACGGCAACAAAAGTCTGTTTGCAACCAAAAAAAAGCTTGGCTACTAACTCAGTACTGCTTAGTGTACGTTGGGCAAAGTTAAACGTAAGAAGACTTGAGTTGTGAGCCTTGAAATTGTGGCTAAGGTGTCACGCGGCATTGTACTTGTTGCTACGAGTGGTCTCACGAAAAATGGAAGAAACTGATGGGAACCGAAAAAATGTATCCCAACGTTTCCCAGGTCAAAAGTACACGGAAACGAAAAAGTCTTTCCAAGCAATTCTGAAATTGTCATTTTAGGCACAAGTTTTAAATCATGTAACATTTATTGTAACACATAATTTATTTAATCATTTCATTAGATTTTTATACATGTATTCTTCTGTCGTCAAGTTTAACATACATCAAACTGGTCGGTCTTCCCACTCTGAAAATGTTCAGTGCCGTCATTGTGTCCCAGGTGTAAAGGTCCAGAGTTATTGCGTGTTCCATACACTGTTATGGTGACGCCGGCATCAGTTCCTGCAGACGGCAGCTCATTGGTTGTCACAAAAACCCTCCAGCGCCCTCCTTTAAATATTTTAAGTTTTAGTCAATCATTTTTTGAAATCTCTTCACAACAAAGTAATACATGTGCAAAATACTAACCCAATTCATGGATGTATTGTAAAGGATGTCTTTGGGATCATTAAATTTTATAGACATCTGCATCACCAAAATATGCATCTTCAAACATGTACGTATTAATTTGTCACAGCTTGTCATAATTTGTAATTTGATCACATAAATGAAAACTGCTTCAACTAACGTACATCTAGATGTTTCTTTATTTCTATCTTTGTCAATATTTTAGCATATATTTGGAATCTTTTACACAAAGCCCTGTATAAGACTGTAAAATGTAGGCTACATGTTATTTAGCATCCAGAAAGATGTGCGGACTTACTTGTTTTTCCAAGTTTTTCTCTCCGATCACGCAGCCGATTGGCTACTGTCCTGTCTGGATGGGTCAATAGTCTGCTTCTGTAACCATTAGGCCGGGGCCTGGCTGCCTGGGGAGGTTGAGGTGAGAGTCCCACCATTGGACGGAAGTTCTCACTGCCAGCCACAACAAACACATCTGGGCCATTGAAGATGGACGACAGGCTCTGAATCTGATGAAACAACCATTACCATTATTACTGTTATGGCCAGACTCTCTCTCAGGGAAAAAGTTGCAGGCATTTGGGTGAAGTTAAGTATGCAGGTTAACCATGGGTTAAAGACCAAACCATTAAATTTTGGTGGTGATTTTGATCAAGATCTCTATCCACTGGATCCAGGGATTTTTTAAATCACTTTCCTGTATTATTATTACAATGTTACACAATACTGTAAACACATAGCACCAAGGATTCTGTCCTTTTCCATAAGTCTGACTCTAACCCCTACATATATCTGTCTTTTTTAACTACATATATGTACATGTATGTACCCTCTTATGGTTCAGTCCCAGATCAGATTGTTTTCAGTACATGAATTACATTTCATGACTGGATACGTATACAATGATCATTTAGTGGAGCATAAGGACCATTCAGACTAGTAGTCAGGTGCTCTAAACACACATATGATCATTTTACAACCATGACAACAAAACAACTAAAGTAAGGAAGTGTAATGCAAGTATTTGACTGAATACGTCACTACAGGACAATTGCATCTTTCAGCAGCAGGGTGGTTATAGACGAAGAACAGAGGTATTACAAATATTTACATGTACTCCTGAAATATACTACTAATAATGATGATTAATAAACTTAGAAGTACAAGCAAGTAATGCCTGTTCCTCAACAGGGCACTTTTGTCACACCTGTCAACATACCAATGCCAGAGTGATAACTTTTAGTGCCTGTAATTCTTACCACTGCACAAAGGGCTCTTAAGATGGGCAAAAATATATGCATAATACATAAATAAATTAATCAATGCATTTCAAATAATCTTTTAGGCCAATTATAACAATTAAGGCATGTGTAAACATCCTCTGACTGGCTCAGCTGTGACCTTTAACTATGAGTTTTGTCTGGTATACATGTACAGATGTGCCTTCATGCCTGGATTCAGGTATTGCATAAAGGAGTTTCATTAGGGCTCCTCTCCCCAATTTCTTGTACCCAAAACTGTAGATATTGAAGTCCAGGTGTCATTATTTTCAAAAAAACAATGGTTGTTTCACATATTCAGGTGAAATCCACAAATTCAAGCTTTCTATAAGTTTTGAAGACAGGAAGATATGCGAGTAGAAAACGTTTCAAAGGTACATGTAGGATGATATCCTTTGCGGGAAATGTCTGCACCAAAAGTATAATTTTATTACCTTTCTTTCTCTCTAGAATTTGTATGTCTATCCACTCACACAATTTGGCATTAAATCAGTGTTATCATTAGAATTGAACCAAACAGACTGTTCACACTACCACTGTGGAGTTATGTTAGTTGACATCAGTACAAACCAGCTCATGCAAACAGGAACACACAAAATGAAACGATCAGCTAAAATGACCTGTACCTAACCACAAATCTTCGGGGAAGGGTGAGGGATGCAATGCTATAAAGGTCATTAGCAGTACATGTAGTTCTTTATTTCTGTAACTGGTCCTTGTGGTAGCTACGGTATGCACCCTACACGTTACCTGGTTACATCAGGAACACAAACCAGTGGAGGAAATCAATAACAGCATGACCATCGTCTTGCTTCCGCTAATTACACTTAATTTGTCAGGAGTTAATGGTTCCATGGCACAAGCCAAGGACGACTTTATCATTCATTTTATTGCAGGACGCAGTTAATGTGATAATATGACACTGTGAGGCTTGACATCTGAGAGATAGGCAAATCCCTCTTTCATGTATTGATTTATTTGACTGGTATTTTAGTGTCATATTCAAGAATTTTACACGTATATGATGGTAGTCCAGTTTGTGAGAGGGAGAAACTGGATTGCCTGTAATAAACAACAAACTTTAGAAGAGACACCTCCCTGAACGTGAACTGCTTGCAATGAATTTCTACATGCCTCATCTGTATTGTAGAAAGGCTATGGAAGCGTCAGTTGTGAAAATAGTTCCTTAATTTCTTAAGTTTTATAAAAAACTGTTTGCATTTGGCTATAAGAAATTTAGATCTGAGATCTGTTTCAGCTTTCCCAGTTGAGAAATGTAGATCTGTGCTCTTCCATTCACAAATCTGAAACTCACTCTCATCGAGTGACGATGACCTCATGTCAAAACATGTTTCATTTAATCATGTAATAACTCTGAATTCATGACTAATGAAAGACCATAATGTCAAAATCAGCACAAATGTTCCTGACACAAGGCAAACTTCAATAACTGCCATTTTTGATTCGAGTCAGACATACTTGGCATAATCCAGAAAAAGATACTCAATGGAACATTGGGATAGAAACCATTGTGACAAATGTGTTAATTGCCATGTTATGGTCATTGTTATTCCTGCATAATGAGGTGATATAAATTCAGAATTACTTCAAGATCACAGGAGACCTCTTATCACGGCACATGTGACTGGGCCAAGATCCAGCTAATAGTGAATGGAATGATGTGGAAAAGCTTGTAAAATGTCCAACTGGTTTCAGAGCTGCATTTACATGTATACAGTTATACTTAAAAGTAGACATACTGCTTCTGTCTCTCTGTTTTCAGAACAATGATGCAAAGCTAAACAGTGTGATGTTGCCAAACCCCAAATGAATGAGCCACATCATTTACAACATCGAGATGTACCATAATTAAGGGTAAACAAGTCCTTGCAAATTTGGACTTAAGTCTTAAATTGCTAGATAAATTTGAATCCGATGGCTGATTCCACCATCCCATTTGTGACTTTTGTGTGTTAAAATTTGAAATATGATTTTAGAGCTCATTTCTGGGCTCTACAAACTAAGATTCTGACCACCTCATAAATGTGATCAGAAGATAAATGCGTCAAAATTTAATTTTCCAGAACCAAACACTAAGCGTTTTGAGGAGGTTTTAAGTCTTAGCTTATGTCAGAAATGGCTTTGTGGTATCGGCCCAGGTCTTTAAGCCTACTGAGAAGGCTTTACATCATCCAAATATTCAAAATTGTTTAACAATTCTCTGAGTAGAATCTAACATATTGCACACCTTTAAAATCATATTGGATGACTTCAATTTTTGTCAAGGTTGCCAAATTGAAGAGCTGGAAATATCAGAATTTTGATCCCTGTGTTATACTGTTTGACAGATTAGTGCATAAGGTTTACTTCTCATCAAATATACATACATGTTAGTTTCCATATATGTAGCTCATTTATCTTATTGAGTGGGGCAGCCACGAGAATTACAATGTGAAAACCTTCCTAAAATGTCTACTTTCTGATTGAAAGCTATGAATTTCACATAACCTACATGTATACCAAACAAAACTCTAATACAAGATCTCTAATCATACTAATTATGCATTTGTACATTCATGTTGTAAAAATTGTACTGCACAAATGAAGGAGCATTTGGATTTTGGAGTTTTGAGATATGAGATGGTGCTAAGGTTTTGGGTAACCAACAAATACATGTAAGTGCTGACTGGAATTCACAATGAAAATCACTGTGCTCAGAATCTCAGGAAAATTTCTGTACCTACTTCCCCTTTGACTACAGTGTACCCTAATTCTTCTAATTTTTGGGAAAGATATTAGGAGTGTTAGAAGTAGAATATTACATTTCTTTTCCAGCCTTTTTGGAAAAGTAAGGATATGAGTATGTTGTTCATTAGATGGTCTAACCATGTGAGAAAAAACGAATGCAATAATCCTGCTATAATTACATATATATTGGCTGATATATGCAGAACATGCAGATGTTCCAAAAATTAGACGAATTAGGGTACTCTGAGCCATCAATAGATGTGGATCATGCATGCATGATTTACGAGTATGTCTCAGTAAAACTAACAACAAATATGCTTCCACATTTCAAAATATATCACAGACAACTTATTGACATGAAATTACAGCTGTTTTTTTCTCAAGCTTCACGAATCTGGTGACAGACATTTCTTCTGCTTCTGCAAGAGTTCCCAGAGCGGTACAACAAATGTACAATCAAACAATGTGCCGCTCAATTTGCAGAAATTAGATACCAGATTCTCTGACGTCAGACTCAGCGTAAGGTCGATAAAGAACAGTGTCTGTGACTTGGAATCACCAAGCAGCAGTCATTTAAACACAAAGAAGTTAATAGTATAAATCAGATATCAAATTTCTGCCTTAAACACAACCGAGTCTAGGGGCCAGAGATATTATAAATTCATTAGGACTAATCCTTAAGCTTGGTTAGCTTGCAAACAGTCACATTAATATTGTACAACCGTTGACATGGTCGACTCAATGTAACTTGTGCACTTTGATCTGATAACTGATAATTTATTTATACCTGTGATCTAGCTTATCAGCATGGGAACCCTTTTGTTTTGCAAAGCTGTCAGTTTCAACATTTTTATATTATGCTAATAACACAAAAGTATGAAAATTTTTGATTTTGGACATATTTAAACATTCACAGTACCTTCAATAAAATGTTGATTACACAATATATTGGAGGCATCATGGCAAATAAAGCAGAATGGTGAAGCCACAATATCCTTAAGACCTTGATTACCCAACATCTCCTTAAAACAATTGAAAAAATGATCGAACATGAAAGCCAAGAATGTGCTTTCCAACTGAATAAACTACTGTCATACTTATTTCATCCTGGAAGGGCCATGCAAATAGTCAGCTGAGATGAATGTTTCAAAATATGAGCATTATTATCATCATATATCTGTCTGTCACAACATCATCCATGATTTTTAAGTGACATTGGCTGATTAGTCTGGTTAAAATGTTGACATCCACTAGTCAGTCATGTCAGCACTGAAGGCCGTGCTCACAAGGGGTACATACAAGCCCAGCACAGCTGAATTACTGCGCAGGCTGATATAAGTTTTATTCATGACGCTGCATTCCGTGGCACGTCATGGTGATGTCACACCATTAACCAGCGCTGCCTGAAGTTGTAGCATGCTACATGTAGCATTATTTTTCTTACCTCAGCTTAACATAGGGCGAGGCTGGTTTTCTATTTGATAAATATTGTAGGGACAAAATCGTTATCCGCGTGTTGAGAAGGGTATGTAGGGATTTAAACCCTGGGTGTGAAATTTTAACCCTTCACCTGCAGATGAGGGTTAAAATTTCACACCCAGGTTTTAAATCCCTACATACCCTTCTCAACATGCAGATAACATAATGTAGCAGCATACTGTAAGTAACTGTGTAATAAATTTTTCAGGTACAAGACACATCAGTTCAGTGCAGTTTTAAGGCTGATGTACTAGAGAATTGTTCCAGTGACTTTGTTGTTTTCACAGTTATACAACAGGAGATCGTTTAGTCAACAGACGCATATGGCATCAGCTTCAGGTTTGAGGAGATTATACATGCGCTGGATATTTATGTCCCCCGCGTAAACGTTGTTATCCACTGAAAACCAGCGTATTTTGTCAGGTTCAGGATAATATACATTTACAGTACATGTATCTCCTAAGGTTTACATTATAAGTTTACAATGGTTCATATGAGAGCCTACTGATTTTTTTTGAGCCTATTAACAATACAATAATAATTTTTTTACAATAATTAATTGCTCATTTTGCAATTTTGTTATTGATCTTCTTTTGGAAGGTAGTACAATATTTTAATGGTTAATGTAAGTTTCAGCACCAAAAGTATAATATTCTAAAACATTTACTCTGCTCTAAAATGCTCTCTTTTGGGTGAAAATTTAAGTCATTTACACGTACATATCCATTTATTTCTAATTTTGTCGTATTTTCAGAGAAATTCAATCAGGACAGCTGCATGTAATCTATTATAATTTATGCTCAGAGTGGTAGGGTACCAAGTATAGTCGTACATGTGTGCACCTGGTGTTAACGTAATTTTCCTACATACCAGGTACAAACATGTACATCATATATATGTACGTGATGCTTGGGATCAGCTCTGAAAACAAATCAATATTCAGCTCACAGGGCCAGTCTCTAACGCTGACCAAAGCAGTCCAAGAAAACTTACATGTACAGGAACAGGCATTATCCTGAGCTTCTGACTAAAGACTTACATGTAATTAGCTTATTAAACTTCCATGACATATTTTCCACCTAGTCATTAGTTTATCAAATGGCAAAAATATGGACATTTTTCTCTGCATGTTAAATTTATGTATTTCACAAATTTTGCAACCAAGAGTACCAAAGAGTCTGCCTGGAGGAGACACATGAAACAGAATGCAAAACTCAAAATTTTTAAACATTTCACTTGACAAGAAGTCTAATACACAAATGAGACATGAAAGTCATGAATTTCAAAATTTACAGTGAGCAATACATGTACAGTGAATGCAGCTCTTTTTGAAATACCACCAATAACATTATTTTAACAGTGATTTGATTACACAAGACACTGAGTCATGAATTTTCAATAAGTAATTTACAGCAATATCATGCACACAGGACATCAGTTATGGGACATTCATCTCATAGTATTTGTATTAAAATGATATCTATTTCAAGATGAATTTAAATGGCATTCTGTTTAAACAGGTTATTAGTACCATTAGCTACAATGTAAAACTGGACACCAATCCCTTAGTAAATATCTTAACACTGTTCTACTGTTCTTGGACTCCAGTGCAAGGGGTATGAAATAAGCTACACCTGTATCTTGTACTCTGAGTAAAAAAAAAGTCAAAAAATAGTCTCTGCACTCACCCTTCGTCCATCAATGGTGAAGATTTTCCTCACAGCTATTTTAAACATATCACTCATGTCTGCCAGCACCTGTTCAAAAGTCTGAGCTGTCCGACGGTTCAACAAAACAATATGGCGGTCTGTCGGCTCCCCATTTCTCATCACCGTGATCTTTTTTGGTCCATAAATGCTGCTGGCTTGGTAGCTGGCTTCTGCAGGACGTATGCGCTGAACGTCCATTCGACGTCTTGCGCGAATTCGATTGCGTCTGTCACGTTCTCTTGGAGAGAGTATGCTGTTTAAAGCCCTGCGACCACTGGGTGGTCTTGTATAATGCCAAGCTGGTGGAGGTCCAAACCGATTCAAGTCCACTCCTTTAGCATAGTGACGGTGACTGGAACAAACATATCGTCCCTCATTTGACAAATCATCGATATTCCCTACAGGATCATGTCCACGGGGTGTAAAGATGCTGCGCACACCAAATGACATTGGTATTCTGCTGGACAGCTCGTTGAGCAGAGTATCAAAACTGCGATACTTTCTAGGGTGAATGGCAAGCTTGAGGGCATTAAAGTTTTGGTCCCCATCTTTGTAAAAGTAAACAGTTTTTGCTGCAGGGAATTGAGTTAGGGTAGCTCTTGACCCCCAGGGGGCCCCACTGTCGGGGTTCTGTGGACTATGGTTCATTGTTGGTAGCTCTTTGTCAGGCACTCTCCATGATAATGGTCAAGACTGAAAACCTACAAAAACAAAATTACTAGTGAAAGAAAAACTAAACATATCTACATGAATTCTTTATTATAAACTGTAAACATATGTTTCAGAGTTTATTGAGATTTCTCCATAAAAAAAGAGATTAACTACTAAGCAGGAGTTCAAATTAACTACAAAATATCACGGGCCGATAATAGCCAATGTCCTCTCAGATTTACTGGTCCTTCAGATACTCCTGATCCTTCAGTTAAATAAAGGAAAAGGAGATGCATAAAGTAAACTATAAACAATCTAGTAGAAACCACACTATTTTAAGATGATTGATTGTTTATAAAACATATGTATGATCCATGGTACATTTTACTGAATTAAATGACTCCCAATTTAACTAAGCTGACCTAATCAAATTTCCACAAGTCTTGGAGCAGGGGACCATTGTTAATTTAAAGGTCCGCAATTGTGTTCAAATCAAACGTTTGGGGTAAATAATAAATTTTAAAAACTTGAAAATGTTATACTGAGAAAAATTACCTGCAACCAAGCATTTAAGTTGGAATAATATAAGTGTTTCACTCAACCTGATCACTTCTGAATTAAAGACCATACACAAAAACCATACAAATGGCAAAGAATCTTCCAAGGAAAAATTAAATACCACAAGTAAAACAAGCAAGCACCATCCAAACACAGTATTATTCAACAAATAAAAGTAGAAGTCTTGGTAGGCTATGTTTATGTGCATGTGTAAATTACATGATACTCATTTTGCCTGATTCCCTTCCAAATTCAGGAGTCATAAGAAGATGTTGTACAACTGCTGGAATTGGAAAGAAAGTAAGGAAAACAAGTAAATTAATACATGTACATGTATCTAGCTCTTACCTGATAATGTTGAATCAATGCCAGTCAAATCCCTGTTTAGGAGTGTTTAGGCAAACATGTAACATGTAATATCCCCCAAGCTGATTATATGCCTACATGCATCTTAATCACCTGGAAAGTTCTACATGAGTGATAATCTCCAAGTCCTAATATGAAGCCCTATTCGTGCAACCAATCATTATAAAATCCAAACATGCAAGTCTATGTCTTATATTACAGGTATGTATTTACATCCAGGTCTACATCTACAATGTATACATGACAGCTGCTGCTTTTTCACGGAGTTGCAGGCAAATGACAAAAAAGCCAGTCAACATCACAGAGAAAGACTGCCTATTGAGTGGGCGGCAGGAATGACGAGACAACAGCTCAGCAGCTGCTATAGTCTTCAAAAGCTCAATGAACAGGTGGTGAGCTACAGATAGACTTGATTGTCCAGTGCCAATAAGGATAATAAGGAAATGTCTCTCTAAGTAAAATGTATACACATTTTCCAGAATACAGCGTAACATGAACTTACTGTACATGCTACAAAGAAGACATACAGATACATATACATACTTTTTATACATGTATCAGCTGTAATCCTAAACATGAAACACCTGAGAATACTCTATCATAAAAAAATATATGCCATATCAATGCATAATTTAACACCATTAATTTTCATGGCTGAGTTCCACTATTAATCATTGCGTCTTTTTGGTAAAATAATATTATGATACACCTGAGACAGAGGGCATATGTCTCAAGCTTGTCCACTTATCATATGCAGTATATAAACTTAAAAAGGAATCTATCAAAACAAAACATTTCACTCAAACACAAATCATCAGAACATGTATATTCCATGACTGGCTGTACACTATCAAAATTGAAACATACACATGTAAATCATGCACATGTATATAAAATGTGTTTCAAGCTCTCAACACCATTTTCATGCCAGAAACCAAAACTAAATGCACATAAGATAAATCATTTCTGGTGACAAAGAATCGCCTATTACAGGCACAAGTTCAATAAATTCCTATTTTATTTTTTTTCAAGTGCCAGTCTGTGTAAAGATGAGCAAGTTTTGAGAAGGGAGGTGTACTCCAGGGCCTGGTTTACATGTTTCTGATCCCCATTACATGTGTCTCTGTTGGTAAATGTCAATAGCAACAAGAGCACCCATGTTGACTTTACCACATTCCATAGGCAAAATTTGAAATTCAAATTTTTTCAACCATTCAACCTTGGGTGAGACTGGCAAGAGCTCATACTCCATAAATCTCTTTCAGCTAACAAGTCAGCAATGGCAATAAAATACTTAAATGACAATAGCAAGATACTTGACCTCCTTGAAACATTTGCCCAGTGAAAGTAAACCTGTGCGATCAACTTGACACCCAAACACAGAACTGTGCCATGGTATACATAAATTTACTTAAATACATCCCATCTTGCATATTAGCTGACCATATACCTCCATATCAGCTTAATCTCTCAACAATAATATTCCTCAAGTTTATAAATGTTGAATAGCCACAAACTGCTATGAGTGCAGTTGCCTTGGTAACAGCCAGATATATTTAAATTTTTACAAAATATTTTATACTACATTACAATATATTACAGAATATTACAAAACAATCCAATCCTTGATGAATAATAAAATGAATAACACTTTTCCTGGGTGTATCCTACATGCATAAATTCTGTTTGTTTCAAAATTTTAACTATATTTTATAAATACTTTACAAAAGAAACTTAAAGAAACAAAAAACAATAACTGTACCTGAATCGAACATATTTGTGCATTCAATACAGTAATATTAGGCAATATTTACAGTCTTGAACAAATATCACAATTGAGATAAAGACTATTAATTTGTATGTCTTGGAAAGCTGTGGGAAAAGGCATTATTTCAAGTAATTTCTCTCGGGAACCATGTAGATCAAATGCATTGAGTCACAATGCTCAAAACAGAAAACAACTGACTCAAGCTACTGTCCAGAATATTGAATATAGAGGAAATATGAATGACCAAAAATTAAGATATCAGCTGAGACATGGTCGTCCACTTACAACTCTCTAGTATACATAGATGTTGGCTATTGTTTGAAATCTGATTTTGGCTTTAATACTGGCTGATCTCACAAGTAGTGAGAAAAGGGGAATCTACAATATCCCTGTCCCAAAGTGCTACATGTACCTGTTCATGTATACAGTAACTTCATATGTACTTGTTCTGTTTCCCCGACTAGAAAGAGTAATGGTACACACATAATGACAACATTTAAAGGACATAAATTCTCACTGCCTGAAAATGAAACAAAACTTAGAAAAAAGAGTTTACATCAATTAAAATTTATTACTCAGAATTCTCTGCTTTTAGGAACTGTGAGTTATGTATGTACTGCGCAATCTAAGAGTTATATCTTTATTCCATCTTCACATTTTCTCACACAAATAAGTGAGATCTGAACCAAAGAATGGTTCAGATGATCCATTGTGCGGCTCCCAGGTGACAGTGTCATCCATAACCCCCTTTGTGGGAAAGGTCTGCATTTTATATGTTTAGACTTAATGCAGTATGCTATCAACTCCTGATATATATACATGAACATGTACATAAATAAGTACCTATAGGTGTGTAGGTTTTTTATAGAGTACAGTGAAAAACACCAATCAAATAAATAAATATATCTTCATAGTCAAAAAATGAAATGGAAACTAGACGCTGTGCACTGATGCATCTTCTATTGTTTCATTGCCACACATTACAGGGTAGAGGAACAAATTAAAATGAATCTGTTAATTGATACATTTTCAATTTTTTGCTATAATTTATATCATACATCACTATTCCATATAAAACCTTTTTTTGTGCTGATGATGTTTCCAGTATATATTGCAATAAGAAGAAATTATTCATGAGAAAAGGTGAAAAATGCTGAGAAAGTGAGATTTGTAAATGTCTACAAGTACTACAATTAACACCTCTCACCTAGCAAGAAAGCATACTTCTAAATAAACAAATCCCATTGAATGACATGTATAACTCAGTGACTGGACAAGAGCAAATACCGTTTTTCTTTGTAGGTCCAGTTAACAAAATGTTCCATTCTCTGTAGCACCTCATGCATTTATGCCATTGTCACATAATGTGATAAACATGAGTAAACATGTACATGTAGTAGTACTGTTATATATTCATTTGGCCTATGTACAGCAAAGCTATGCTTGCTTGTCATGCAGACAACAGAGTTGCAAACATAAGTAACATAAGTAGGTTCTACAAGCAGTGTGTGGTAGTTAAGCAAATTTTTTTGTGTTTTAAGGCCATGCAGCCACATTCAAAATTAAGGACAATAAAATACTTGAATGTACATGTATTTACATCAACTGTTCTGTTACTTTACTCTGTCACTTTATTCTCACAAGGCAGTAACATATAACTTAAAAATAACCTAAATTGTTAATACTAAAAGATTTTAAATGTACCAGAATAATGTTATAGTAATAAATAAATATTATATAGCCTACACAGCTAAAAGAACAATGTAAAGAATAAATTTTATGTTCAAACATTAAATAAACTTTGTTCTCTTGCTGCAGTACAGTTACAGAACTGCAAAAATATGGTATGAAACAACACCCTATTATCACCGTCTGCAATAATTTTTCAAAACCTTCTAGGACAAAACATCCCATTAATAAAGAATGAAAATGTAAGCTTGCGCTGGAAATCTATCACCTGCAAATACTATTGCAAGGGCACTGGAGTCAATTCACCGTACTTGAGGTACATACTTCAGACTGAGCTTGAGCGTGAAGGTGATTAGTTTGTTCTTTTTTTTTCTTGTGTTATTTTTTTAACAAAGTAATATACTTCACATGCCAGATAACTAACGTCTTATGAGACACATTTCCTGTGTTTGCCAATCAAACCATTTTCAACTTCGCTACACGCAGAGAACAGCATGAAAAAGGCTATACTCACCAGCAGGTGCGCGACACAAGAAATGCTGTCCGCCATAAGTTTACGTTCGCAACTCTCGTTGAAGTGCGTCTCCAGTCACGTGACGTAGACGTGTTGTTTACATCGATACCGATGGTTTAGAATTAATGGACTTGTTTCGTGATCTTTTTCCTATTTTGCTGCATGACATTTTACAATTTGACTCGTCAGAATTGACCGAGTACAGGAGCAAAAACTTTCCATATAGACCAACTGAGGAAAACCCTAAAAAGTTTGTGAAACGATTACTTTATCGGAGCAGCGGGGCTTTGTTAGCAACAAAATGGCGACGTCAATAACAGCGGAGGAAGCGCGTCACGTTGCTTCCTTGCCGGTAAAAACAAACTGTCAAACAGTTGATTTTGACGTATAGTTATCTCTTTATAGTCTGTACCTCTTTAATTATTTATGGGGAAAATACGACGCTATGGATTTGAACTTCTCATTTTGTGCTGAAGTACTATATACATTATACTAGACCTACTGCCAAGCTGCCTGGTAGTGGTATAATTAAGTTGAATTAGACGTTGATGTCAGTTTTCAATAATGAAACAGGCACCAACGTTTAATTAAATTAAATTAAATCAATAGTGGTAGTGGTAAAATTATTTACAGTACTTGATACAGATAAATAAAAAGAAAAATAGTTTTCATTACCATGGACTAGCCGTTTTGATAATTCATTCATAAGTAAATCAACATTCGGGTCTTTTGTCCTCACCTAAATTACACAAAATTTTTTTTTTTTTCTGAAAATAAACTCCAGTTACATCAATTTGCCAGTGAACTATAAGGTACTAACAGCTAGTAGCCTATATATTTGCATGGGGTCTAAATATATTTATTTATTTGATTTGTGTTGTGTGCAGTACTCAAGATAAATGTCTCACTCATACCATGACAGCCAACATTAAGGCGTGAGGAAACCAGGCCCTGGACACGCCCTTGGCCATCCAAAGGCTGGTATAAGTAAGGCATTATATTACAGTCTGATGAATATATTTGTTATCAACAGAAAGAAAGAGGCAAGCCATTGCTGTCATCCTATCTTCACTGGGAACCTTATAGTGACTCCAGTATGACCAGAGAATCCATCCATTTGGATTTCCTCTACGACAGCATCATGTTTGCTTCTGAAAAGGGGTTCCCATGGGGTCAGGTGTCCCAGGTCATGTCAACAGCAGAAGAGTTACTTACTGGTACAAAAGGTGAGTTTTAGCCTGTTCAACAGTCTCTGCTTTATTTATTTTCATACCATACTGCTATGTAAGATCTTTTATGGTAACGACAGGCTTATATATATATATATATATATATATCTATACCAGGTTTATTGTTTTATGGTTGAGAAAACCAAAGAGTGAAGAGTAAACATACCAGTACCCTTTGGAAAGTAATGCACATAATTTCCCACATCAGGCACACGTGATACACAAATTTTTATCTGCACAGTGATCTCATGCCATATTGGTGGAAGGCATGTCATCTAACTCCAGTGAATAAAAGTTAAGCACCGCATATTGTCACCGAGGTCCAGATCAACAGCTGTTGCGACAGTGAGAGGCTGGTATTTTGAACAAGTGCACATTTTAATTGTGTATTAGAATAGCAACTGAAAGATAAGTCACATATCACATCAGAAAAGTGATGTTGCCACAGTATTGTAATGTAACATCTTGAAACCCTTGTATTAAATACTTAATAGTCTTGTGTGGAAAATGTTACCAGTAGCCTGTGCCCAGACCCCATGCTTTATTATAGTCTTCAGCACTACCTCAACTTTATCCATATTGACATTGGTATGATTGTGATTATTTTGATGAGTAACAGATGTAAAGTATTGTATATGACCTAAAATTTCGTCCATCATAAGTTACCATAGGTCCTACTTATTTTGCCTGTTTCTGAGAGTTATATTGATCTTAGGACCACGTTTTGGGGTTTGTTCAGAAGATAGGATTATTAGTATATCCTACTGGTTTCAGAAAAATGTCAGTTTCAGCACCAAAAGTAATACTTGAATTTTTTGATCTTTATTTCCCTCTAAACATACACTTTTTTGCATGAATGAATTTCAGCCGTACCAGTATGGGATACTTTAATTCCTACTGTTAGGGTACTAATGAAATTTTCAGGTCTCCATTACAAAGAAATCACAAATACCACAACATGTGATTGACCATGCAGATTTAAAGATTTAAAAGTATTTTTTTTTTTTTTTTTTTTTTTGGTGAAACTGGATACTGTTGCTTGTTTGGGAAGAGCAGAGAGAGTGGGAGAGTAAGTTTGATTAATGATGAAATTAGCTCATTTGTTTTTTTTTCACAGGGAAGACTTTGGTGGAAGCTGTGAAACTGTATCAAGAACAATCCATACACTTGATTGAAAGGCTTGGAGAGAGGAATTTTCAGATTTACACCGAGTTTGTGTTTTCCACATTTATGACCCACTTCAAACTGTTTCAATTTGTGTTCAACGTAAACCGTGAAGAGTTGATTCCAAAAGTCTCCAGGACAGTTGCTTGTCCGCCAAGCCCTGTGGCCCTCAGGGAGGCCAAACTTGACTATATATGGGAATATGAGCAGGAATATAACAGTATCGAATCTAAAGAAAAGGAGAAGTGTGAGAAATGGACCAAAGAACAGAAGAAAGTGGCAAAACAGTCTGCACAGTCATTGGCCTCAGTTAGGGAAAAACTTCAAACTGTGGAGTCGCCACTCACAAAAGAGGTGGGCTTTTTTATGTACCAGTAATTCAGTGAAATATTACAGGAAATTATCAAAATCCAAATATTAGAATTGTCCCTACATCATCCGTGATTTTTGATTGCCATTTGCTGATCATACAGATGAAAATGTTGACATACACTTGCAAGCCCTGCATTCCATGCCTACATGAGTTAATTAAATTTTTATGTAAACCCGCACTGCTGAAATAAGGATAATGTGATTTTATTTAGTGACGCTGCATTTATTGCGAGTCACGCCACTATACTAGCGCTGTCTTCAGTCGTTATGCTTTTTCTTAGCTCAGCTTTACGTATATGCAAAATTGGCTTTGTTAGGACAAAATCGTTAACTTACAATATTATCTCACATTTTCTGACAAGATGTGCACATCGACCAATCAATACTTCAGTAAGGAGTTCAAGGCATTCTTATCCTTGTTAAGGCCATAGCTGTAGGGTGTTTTTGGTTGAACCGACACTTTTTGAAACAATATAAGAGAGAGAGAGGTATGTACATGTATATATATATATATATATATATATATATATATATATATATACACACACATACTTCAGATTCATTTGTACAGGTGGTTAGCGTGCCAGCACAGTGCAATCACTCAGGAGCCTGTCACAAATGTAGTCGCAGTGAGTTCAAGTCCAGTTCATGCTGGAGGATGGCTGTGGGTTTCCCACGGGCTCTATCCAGATTTCTCCCACTATAATGTTGGCCAGTCGTATAAATGAAATATTCTTGAGTATGACGTAGAACACCAATCAAATATATAAATATATTCCTTGATACGGTCAGGTTTTTTTCTCATCACTGACGATAGTAGAAATACAGTAGCAAGTTACATGCCCTTTGAACACTATAAATTGCAATTTCCAATGGAAGTTAAATGTCTCCCTTTCCCAAAATAGACAGAATTTTAATTATGTCATATTTGATTGCCTTTTAGTCTGTCGCTGAAATCATCAAGGACATTCTCGGAACTTCAGCCTTAGCAACAACCGAGAGGATAAAGACCTCAATTTCACAGACGATGGAAGACCTTGAGTTAAAGTTGGAGAGAACACTTATTCCTCGCCCCCAGGCTATGGGTAAATTTCCTTTGAACCGTCTACCATACATACATGTGTATGGAGGAAGACCTAATTCAGACTCAGCTATGGTTTGCTTTCATATCTGCAAATATAAATTACATGCCTTGTTCCATTATATCTGTACATCATTGTATTACTTAGTGTATATTTACTTATTTGATTGTTGGTTAATGCCATACTGAAGAAGTTTTCACTTGTATGATGGCAATCAGTTTAAATTTTGGAAGAAGCAATAATGCCTGGGATAAACCATTAGACTTTGGCAAGTCAAACTTTGCACATGTATGCAATGCACAGCTACACATGTCATATTGATGTGAATCTACAAATTCCCAGTCCAAGGCTGAGAACCTGTAATTCAGGAGTTCATTATGTATTGTTGTATAATACATGTACATGTATACATGTATTTCATGTACTGTTTCGGAAAAATACTGGCAGGGTATGTGAGTTAAATGTTAGTAAAGACTATACAAGTCAGTATTAAATATTTGACAGGCCAAATTAAACTAATACATACTAGTCTAAAAGTGTGTTATTGGTTTTGCAGGGCCTCCTCCCAGGTTCAACCAAAGTGCGCTACCTCAACTGCCAGAAGCTATCCGCCCTGCTCCTGTTACATGCACAAAGGCACCCAAGCCAGAGAAAGGAAGACCGAAATCGAGGGAATCTACGCGTTCAAATAAGTCAACGAAATCTGGACAATCTTGATCGTTCACAATCACAATCACAATGGTCTCCCATGGTAATGAGTGCCATTGTTAAAAGAGCATGTTCTCTGTTAAACTGATATGGTTTAATACCCATGCTTATCATATTGCACTGGACAAATTGTGGCTTTAGCTAACGGTTGCATGTGACAATTGAGAAAGCATGTCCATGACTAAGACCAACAATCACATCCAGCTGCCCTTCATGTTGGAAGTGGGAGATAAAATGTTTGCTTTGTTATACCTGTCACTGGTCTCAGATAAAAAAAATGGCTTCTTGACTCAACAGTAAGAGCAAAAAGTATTGTATAGTTATTGACAGTGTTTCAAGGTCATCATTAATATGCAAGTCATCAAGAAACGTATGTACTTTTTTAAGTTATGACTGTTCCATATATGATTTGGTTCATATTGGAAGTTAATTCAGCTCTTCAGCAAAAAATTGTTTCTATGTGAATTTTCTATTAAACATATTGTCTACCATTCCCAAAGCTCAGGTTTACAAATAAAAGCATGTTTTTCTACAAGAAAAAAAAGATTTATTTTTTTATGTATTTGATTGGTGTTTTGCGTCGTCCTCAAGAATATTTCTGTTATAAGACGGCAGTCAGGGTGATGGTGGGTGGAAACCAGGCATAGCCCCCTGGGAAACCCACTACCATCCACAGGGTTTCAAAGACACAGAAGCCACCTACAACAAATTTGGAATCCTTATCAAGAATAGAAAAATGTTCTTGATGAAAGTCCATAAACAAAAACACCAAATTAGGAAGAATCTTTTCACAGGGAAAACAAGGGTAAATTTGCAATAGCTACAACATCCCAGATATAGGATTTCAAGTTTTTGTGCTTTCACGCCTCATTAAATGAAGGGCCCAGATTAACATATGGCATGTCAAAACTTTGTTCATTCATTTCACAGATGAGAAACTGCATTTCAGTCTTTAGCATATGCACTGCACATTGCACGTGCATCTTCCAGCTCGCCATGAAATGGACAAGACTCATTTTACCTTGATTCACCCATTTGAGTTTGACACTCAAACACCCAACTGCAGAACTACCAGTGCAAACTGGAGGGATCCTAGATCAGACAAAAATACATGGGATACATGTATATTCCCATATCCAGCTGACTTCATGTGTGTCTTTCATCTTGGTTATCTACCTTTGTTCAGTCGTGAAAAAACTAAATTTATGGGTCTTTCAAGGATAAATTGGTTACGCTGTTCCCCAGAGACAGGATATGGATATACCAGTATATGGTGTCAGTTACTGACAACATATTCCCACATCCTGTCACTGAATAACAACGTAACTAATGATATACCACCTCACCTAACAGCATGAATTTGAAGCTCTTATTAACCTGATCGAGGCCTTTGCACAATTTAATGTGTATATTGTCAAATTTTCATGTACCTTAAAAATCAATAATGACCCAAAAGTTACCCGCCAAAAACAAAAAGTGTTCGTGTCAATAAGGCCACACTGCCGTTAATCAAAGTCACCACCTTCTCCAGTCATGTAATACGAGACAGATCAGTTTCATAATGGCCAAAGTAGATCTCTCTGAACCAGAGTTGCACAATAAGGACTTTCTTATTACAAAATATGGATCGCATGTGGTAATACAAAAAAATAACACACTTTCACATGGGCATTAGGTCAGCAGATATTCTTAACTTTTCATAGCAGCCCTTCAGACTCTTGGGCTGAAAATGGCTGATGATCATAGATGCTATCAGAACCAATCTAAAATGTATACAGTCCCAAGAACTGATGTCCTTGTTATGCAAGTGAAATTTCACGTTTCTTTCCATTTCTTCCGCCAATAAATGCTTAATTTTTTCAAGATTACAAAGACCAGTGGCAAAATGTTGTTTATGTTGATTTAAAAAAGAAAAGCAAAATGTGGGTATCCGAATAAGGAAACAGAACCAGTATCTTAATTTGGAATTGTTTTTCAACCTGACATCTTCTTTCAGAGCTCCTGTTTCATAAGCACAAAGCACAGGCACATTGCCGGACATTATATGTATTACAAGTCAACAACTTGGCAAGATTGGAGGCAGAACGGTGAATCACTTGCTGCAAATATTAACCATAGGTGTAACGCATGAAAGCACACTGAATAACACAATACCGATCATCCCTTATTTTCTGATTTATTGATTTTTCCCTTGGTCATTCAGCTTTCCGTCTCAGACGATATTTCGATTTTGCAGTTTTTCAGTTATATTTAAATAGTTTTAGGCTCTTCAGACATCAGTATTCCACCTCGAAGTCGAAATAAGAAGGGTCAAAATAATGTACTCGGACATAACCGTCTTCACCGCCGCTGCTGTAGCTGAAATCAGAACAAAAGCACTAGTAAGTAATAGATCTAGGCTGGTAAATAATAGCACAGATCTTATACCAGACTTTGTTCTCATATATTCTTCATGTATCATGCATACTTAACTGCATGACTTCATCCACTTTTTGTCTTTCCTATCTGTGACCAAACGTGAAAGTTAATTAGTTATGTTTACCATCATCCATACAGTTCATGCTCCCGTTTGTTAAAAACATTGACGATTTCATTTAACACAGCAATGATTTAGAAAGTTTCCCTCTTTGCATCAATAATAAAATTTTATTTTCTCTCCAGTTAAATCGTGTTAATATGCAGCTTGGTAGAAGGGGTCCGCCAAACTTAGAAAGGTTTTTTTGTTTGTTTTTAGAGTGAAGTCTAGACTCTTGCAGTATGCAGATAAGGCTACACTTGTATGTACAGATTCTTACCTTTTTCCATCTGGGTGAAAAGCTACGCTGTTAATTGGCCCAAAATGTCCTTTTACCCTCCCAAATTCTTCCTCAAACACTAGGTGGTAAAATTTGGCGTCAAATTTTCCTATCCTTGTTGATGTCGTCGTCACATCCATGGCTTCCTGTCCTCCTCCCACCACAACCTGCAAGACAACCAGAGAAACTGATGTTTATGACGTGACAGACATACTGCTGACTTGTAAGATCCATACCATTTTAAACCACAGTTTTGAAACCTCAAGAAGTGCTCATCATCAAAGTAGTGTAGATGCCTCAATCCACTTTGCCACCACTTCTCCAAACTTTATCTCAGTGCTGTTAATAAATCTGCTCATTGGCTGCTAATAAATGTAGCTTTCTTGAACAGGTCAGCTACAGTGTATTTAAAGCTACAGGGAATACATCACCAGCTTGGCTGTAACACATCTTATCTATCAGAATCCTCGCCATCAAACATATAAAGAAGAAATGCAGAATTTCTTACCCGGCAGAAGGAATTCCCTTCCCTGCCAAAACAAAGCACGCTCTACTGGCGTAGGTGTATTACTATTTTAATGCTTCTGAAAGGAGAATTCCTTCCTTAGCTGGTCACAACTTTGCATTTATGGCATTTGACAGGGACTGATGGTGGCAGGCTCATATGCCAACACAAGTTTCCATCTTCTAGAATATAGCTTCTTTCCAGTTGATTACCGTTCTTCCAAAGTGAAGCTGTTATGCCACAAAGTTCAAGAATGGACAGGCGGTCAGATCATGAAATACTATAATGTGACCACTAATAGCAGCCTAAGTCAGCTTAGGCCTTGTACTCTTTTGCTGTCCATGTCATGCATCACACATTTCTGTGTATATATACTGTTTCTGAATATTTGGGTAATACTCAATCAGTGCAGCATTACTATAGAAAACTGGGTTAACCTCTCAGAGCTTCCCATTGCAACATAAATACCTTGATGAACTTCCACTTTCTACGTGGCAAGAAATAATTTTATGAATGATCATTATAACATCTGCAGTGACCTCAACATGAAAAAACAATCACACAATCAGTATATAAAAATAGGTATAACTACATTCCCCCATCCCCCAAACCTTACACTAAGACTTCTTAAAAATTTAAAACAGGAGACAATATTTACATGATCTCTGATTGGTGAAACAGCAGCTGAATTAACCGGTCTGTCAGTCTTGTAGGTCTTCATGTGTTTCAATGTTGCCATGTCAAATAACTGAAATAAAGAAGGCAAATCAGACATTTTAAGTAACACTTATTAACTTAATGTAATTCTTCATGTAAACCTCCAGGCAATTACAGTTCTGAAATAAAAAAAGACATTTTCCTGATCTTTTCTAATTCCAAATGTTTTTCAAATTTCAAACAAATGAAAGAATGAATGATTACACATGTATTTCAGTCTTCAGCCATATCTTAGCACTAACCTATCTTTTATACGAAGCAACAAAGAGTTATGGCTGTTGAGACCAAAAACATGCAAGGATATGGAACAAACTCTGGTGCAATACTTCCATTGAGAAGATAATTATATGTTATAATATTCAAGTATAAAAGAAGACTTAAAACTACTTTGCACATGAGTCATCGTATACACTTATAAAGCTTTAAGCCTTCAATGTTATCAGTAATACCAACCTTAGCAGATGTATCTTTTGATGCTGTTATGACCATGGAGTAATCACTTGTAGTTTGTATGTCATTTATCTGCTTGTGCTCTCTGACAGAATTTAATAATTTTCCAGTCTGTGAAATAATAAAAACAGAATAGTCAATTATCAAACTGTTTGTGAGAGTGTTACCTAATACTATCTCAGAAAAGTACATTCTTTTCTTTATACATAGGTGTACATGGTGTACCTTTCAAGACCAGGTGCAGATGGTCATGGGTTTGCTCTGGGCTCTGTCTGGGTTAGTCCTACCATAACACCAGCTGGCACTATATAAGGGAAATATTCTTCAGTACAGCATGAAACACCAGTCTATCTTGATATTTACTCACTTATTGAATTGCATTTTAATGATATGTTTAGGACAGTGGTGAGTTTCACGGCTGCAGGAAACTGGAGTCAGTGCATTAAGTATCAAGGTACTGACAGTAATTGAAAGTAATCAGCCATAATCAAATGTGAGAGCTCTGTAACAACCACACCTGATATAAAAAAAAACTAGACCGAACAAACCTTGACGTCAAATTGACATAAATCTCCATCTTCATGGCCTGTGACAATGTATTCTTCGTATGGGCCCCAAATAGCTGATGTGACTTTGCTCATCTGCCCAGAGATTGGAATCATCATTGCAGGGTTGTTTGAACCTAGTAGAGCAAAAAACAATCTTTGACACTTGGGTCATCCGATACACTTCTTTTAAACATTTTCAAAATATCCTGCACAACAGGAATATACCAAATCACGATTCGTTCAATAATGGAAAACTCTTCTTCACATGGCTAGGTGGAGTTTATACATAGGCTAGACTTCTTAGATTTCTTACTTAATGCTCTCAATGAAAGAGGTTCTTTTTGACTATGTATTTTCATCTTCACAACTTTTCCCTCTAAGAGGCCACCTTTCTTACAAAACAAGATATGGTTATGACCATGCACAATTTGGCACAGTATTACCATAAAGTAACTTTTTTTCTTTCTTTATTTTCATTTTACCTATCTTGTAATGTTGTATGAGATTTGCAGGACATATCTTTTTATAGATGTATGAATTTACAATGACATGATGAACAACTGCCTCTTCATTAACAACAAGGTATTCAAAAAATACTGGTAGCTCAAATGATTGAGCAGTTTGTAATACTGCATAATGTTCAAGTCAAAGGATATATTCAAATATTGATCTCTAAACCAACAAAACGCAAAATGACTGACACTGTCATACACAGTTATTATCCTCTATTTATACAGTGCTAAGATCTTGCCATAAAATCAACAAGAAAGATCAAAATTATTATACTGTCACAATTACGACTGTTCATTGTATGTGTAAGGATTGCACAGCTAATTTTATCCTGCATTTGGCTCAGATAAATCATGCCTTGTGACTGGACCATCTGATAAGAGGGGTGTGATAGTTTGCTCTCATCAAAATTCATCTTAACTTACTCATTTGTGAAGGGTCTGAAGCATCAAATATGTGTATTTCACAGGGCAGACCCATGGTTTGATCTGTTGTGTACATACACATCCTTCCACTGTATGACCAGCCACATGTTCGGACAGCTGTCTGTGAGTTCAAACTGACCAGTGTTTTGCCTGTAAATATGAACATTACATATAACATATGGTGGCTTACAAAGAAAATTGTGAAATAAAGACATAGGAAAAAATACAGTTGCAATCGATTTGTAAGCAAAACTTATATTCAGAATGGGAGATGTTATTTAGAGAGTGATTTTAAGTACTGGTAATTGTAATAGTATTACCTGTAATTATTATTATATCATACTTTCTGGACATATTTATTTGACTGGTGTTTTACATCACACTTAAGAATATTTCACTTATACAATGGCAGCAAGCATAATGCTCAGAGGAAGAAGGGCAGAGCTCGGGTGAAACCCACAACCATCCACAGGTCCCTAGTGAACCTTCTTACGTACGAATGGAGAGGAAGCCGGCATGGGCCATAAGCTGAACTTGAACTAACAGCAACTGCATTAATTAAAGACTGTCAAGCATGTTAACCGCTTGGTCACAGGGGCTTTTCTGGATATAGCACCAGAATATCTGAGTTTATCCACAGAGTGCAATTCCTAATAATCATCATACTTTTAATATCAATATTAGTAAATGTAGTTCAAACATGTACAAACTTTTATCACTTTGCACTCACACTTCACAATGTACTTGAAATAGAATGCCTGATACAGAATGCAATTGATAACTTATGACTTTATGTACTTGTGAGACACCTGATGCAACTCCTTACCTGTCTCACAATCCCATATCTTCAGTGTATTATCAGCTGCCCCAGTCAGAACACGAGTTGTGTCCCCTGGATCAACAGTTAAGGTGAAAATACAAATACTCTTCCACGCAGTTCTGTGAACATTTTCTTATACAGCACCTTCTACATCACAGCCAAATTATTTCAACTAAATAAGTTACACATACAGTGTATCAGGAGTTAACATTTGTATGCTGTTTACTTCTTTATACATTTAAACAGTTATGCATATCCAAACACACAAGTTTTTCAATTATTTTCATTTTGAAATTCCTGTCTTTGCTGGAAATAAGAAACTCATCTGAGCTTTGCAGATATAAATCCATCTTATCTGACGCATGCACCTGAAAAAACCTTACAGTCACAGTGACCTCATAGGTCTAGAACTTGTTACATCAAAAAAAAACAACCCTTTTGACCACTGTACTAAACACAGAAGATATAGCACATAAGGTATACAATATGCTTTCTGACTAATAATTTAGAGTAGTACACTCTTCCATATAAAATAGAATTTTATATGAACACAAGGATACAGTTTACATCTAAACACCAAACTGCCCCTGTGTGGCCTCGAAATGTTCCTAGTCTTTCTCCATTCAGGGAAAACCATACATTTGGTTGTGGGTCTTTTGCTGCTGAGAATATGAGATCACCTTCTCTGTTGTATTTAATCTGTGTTATGGCTCTCTCGTGGCCATGGAGTAGAATAGGTTTCTGAAAGAAAAAAGTATTATCAATAACAGCAAACAAAATGGCTCTGACACATTTTTCTAACATGACGGAGGAAGTGCAATGCTTACGTGTAACTGTAGCCAAGTACACTGTTCAATCTGTAACATTTTCAACATGATCTGCCAAAGGTCAAAAATAATGTTTGTGTGTCAATTAGCTGTCTGAATTGGTTTTTACTTTACCAATTTCCACAGTGAAATCATAATGGTGTCTCTTTGATTTTTTAATCTGTTTAATTAAATTGTACATGAATAAGTTGACAATTTAAAAAAGTGTGGTGGGTGTGGAGAGCAGGTTTTTAGGTTGGTGTCTTTTATTTGCACAAGATTTGTTTGATCACAAAGACAATCAGCCTAGATCTTCATTCAGTACAAAATTACTGTTAGCATCGACACTCCAACAAAGCTAGGCCAGTATGATGTGACATTCATCGCTACATCTAAAACAAATCGCCACACATCTGCTCACTCCTACTTCATGGGGCTGATTTCAATGACATCTGCATTGACAGCACACAAACTTACCTGCACTAATAATACAAGTTCTTTTTTATGCCTTTTTGGTTTGAATTACAAAGATTGAGGTTGTTCTTGCAAATAGCAATGGAATACAATAGTTTTCTCAAGGATTTCAATGCCAAAACTCTGTTGCATTTTAAACCCAGAAGTAGGTCACATAACACTTCAAAAAGGCTGTTTTGGGCAAGGCACTCGATACTGCCGAATTTGTAGCAGTCAGCGTGACCACAAGGCAGTGAATGAAATAGCTTCACTGGTGTGGATAGTAAATTAAGAGGACAGTGTTGGAGATTCCACCAGAAAGTTACATACACACGCACAGAGGAAGTGAGTTGGACTGCCACAAGTTGGAAGGTGATGGGGGTTTGAAATCTGTGCCATGTATTTTGAGGGGCAATGATGGACTCCGTGAATGCCAGAATTTTATAATAGCATACTGAGTCCATCTTGATTTTACTTTTGGACAGATACTCTCATAGTCATGGCTGCTCCCAGTCACCCCTGTATGACACCTCGTCAATTTTTGAAAAAAGGTCAATAACCAACTGCTCTGGCTTACCCAGTTATTCCTTACAATGCATTTTGTCTCAGAACACCTGGCTGTTAAAATTCAGAGCACTGCTATGGAGTAACTGGGCAGGTTGTTGGCAATCAACTGCTTTCTGAAACTTCTTCACTAAGTATCCCTCATGGGGTGAATGGGGGAGCAAGCAATTACATCAGTGCTAGTTCAAACATAAAGAAAGAACATTGTCCAAATAAATTCTATTAAATTAAACGCTGAGGTCAATTTTCAACAATTTCTGATATTTACCTGCCTCAACATTTAATTGTTGAATTAAAAAACCTGTCAGGTCCATTCCTCAAGGCAATTTGAGGAATGAAGTTAGCCTTTAAATCCATTCCACATCGGCGGCACATGCCGATTTCTGGTGTGGACTGAGGAGACATGGGTCTTTTAGATCACTACTGCAAGTTTCAATCAATCTGAAACTTGCTATGTGCAGAAAACCAGATAAAATGTTGACTTTTATCTTTTCAACATCACGGTGTGTGCGCACGACTCATAAGGCACATCCAAAAGCCGGATTGCATCTGAGGTCACGTGCAGAAAACTTAGATAATGAAGCAGATGCGCTTACGACAGCAGCAAGACTTTAGAATTCATTTTTCTCGCTCGACTGGCTCAGCAAATTGTTCTTTCTATTCTACATCCATGATAACTGATGAAATCATGCTAAAGTTGTCATTTAAGACTAGTTTTGTGGTTTTGTCTTGGTAGGTTGATTTCCACATCTGTTGGTGTACGGTTCTGAAATTTTGGTACACCCGACTCATCATGACCTACTAGGTTTTTTAATTCAACAATTAAAAACGCTGAGGCAGGTAAATATCAGAAATTGTTGACAATAAACCTCAATGTGTAATTTAATTGAAAGTCCAAATATAAAATGATATCATAATATCTGCAGCTAGTTTGAGTCAGAATATTCGGACTAGTCCATCCAGAGCTAATATGGTCAGTGTATTGCATGTGTTCTAGGGATTGTTTTTTTGGATTGGTTGGTTATTGTGCTATGATAGCATCAAATATAGATATGAACATTTTCTGACCAATGCCACACCAGCATATCCTGATACCAGGAGTGATGAACCTTATGGTCTTGGTCTATGTGCATATGTTGTTGCTGTTGTTTATACAGGGCGGTAACCATATTTATCCACAATTTCACGTGTGTCCGGGTGCCCTCGGGCTGATTTCTAAGTAAGTAGTTCATGCGTACACATGGGCAGCCATTACAGTAAGAGTGAAAGCACGAATGGAAAAGAGGTGTGGGAGACTTTGTTTGTCAAAATATCGTGGACAAACAAGGGAAAAATAACTGTAGATGAGGAGAGAAGGACTACAGACTCAAATGTAGCTAGAAGAAGAAGGTGGGTAATTTAGTGTTAAGTTTGGAAAACTCATAATTTTTACAAATGAAACGACTTCTGACTCTAACCATCCAGAGCTAATATGGTCAGTATATTGCATGTGTTCTAGGGATTTTTTTGATTGGTTGGTTATTGTGCTATGATAGAATCAAATATAGATATGAACATTTTCTGACCAATGCCACCCCAGGATACCCTTAAACCAAGAGAGATAAACCTTATAGTCTTGGTCTAAGTGCTTACGTTGTTGTTGTTTCTGCATGGCGGTAACCATATTTATCTAAAATTTCAGAGCAAATCGTAACATCTTAAAAATTCACGGTGCTAATCAACGGGCCGTACAAATAGTATACCAAAATATATTCAACAAAAACTCACCATCTTTGTAGATTTGCTTACAACCTTAAACAATACGATAGATATTTCACTTTTACCACGAGTGTCTCAATACCGGAAGTACTATTTCATCTTGCGTCCGCGCAGAAGGGATACGTTTCCGTCGAATGCCATGTGCTTTTGTTTTGAAAACTTTAAAGGTTCAGATTTGCTCGAACAGCCTAAATCATGAGATGACTCCCATGGGTGCGATGTATTTGTAGTTTATTGTTTTCGCTAAAGCAAACAAAGCATGAATCAATTGCTGGATATTCATTTGAAAGTTCTTACTACAGCACAATATATTTTAAAGACCGGTAATGATATTTAGTCGGCAATGAAAGATACATGCCTGCAAGTAGCCTTATGAACTATTTAAATGGAGTATCATGCCCTGTTCCTGTCTGACATGCTGAAGATCATATGATTTAGTGTGTCAGAAGTTTAATCACATCCAGGTTAAAAATTAAATTTTTTATACCGTTAATATGTCCTGAAGAATTTAGCTCAGAATGTGGGTGGGATAGTGTATCAACTGCAGGGTACCTTTTGGAGTTATAAAATAAATCGTGGAAAGGTATTAAAATAGTTATGACAGAGCTAACAATGATGATACTGATATCCATCAACATCACATTAAATAGTAGAGAACAGTTTTATGTAGAAAGATGAGCTTCATGGCATTCAAATTAAAGTACATCAATCTTTTTTGCCAACAGTTTACAATAGACAGACATGAACAATATGGAAGGTATGGTGATGTATATTTACTGCAGCATTTAACAGTCAGGAATTAATATTGCACCTCACAGTGTTGTTTTGATTGCTATCACTGGAGGTTACTTAATTTCTGGACTGACATCTATGGCCATATAGAAAAACTGTACCTTAAAGACATTTTTTATGCCTGAAGTAAAGAGCTTAGAAGCTTTTTTGTACCTTTATATGTTAGGGTGTATCCTGTTAACCTGCATATTAAGATGTAAAAAACCAAACATTTCATGTATTCTTTAACGGCTTCAATTATGAACTTAAAGATCATATATGCAAGTAAAACAAAATAGTGCATAACAGATAAATTTATATCATAATACATGGCATAATAAATGCATGTCTTTGTGTATTTCAGAAAGTGCTCTGTCATTGACAGTTGTTGCATTTTTATGGGGTGCAACAAATCCTTTGATTAAACTAGGCAGTCAAGGAATTGAGAAAATCAAGGAAAACAATGCTGTAAAGCAGTTCCTGTGTGAATTCAAGTTTCTGCTTTTGAATTGGAAGGTATTGCATATGTTAGGTTTGTGCTGAATGGACCAGTGTCATTTGTATCTTTAAATTATAGATATGTTGTATTTGTTAAAAGTCTTAAGAGAAGGTCATACTTTAATATTCAAAATTATAGTTTGCTTAAAGTGGTTTAGTTAACGTGTATATGATAAATGTATTCATTTCACTACTGGTATATGTGTATTTTAAATCTTTGACGTGCTTAGCATTTTGTTTTTATGTGTCATCTGTCATATGTTTCTGTCTGTTTACACTTCAGTATGTGATTCCATTCCTGGTGAATCAGTGTGGCTCGGTTGTGTATTATTACACTCTGGCTTCTGCAGGTAAAAGTAAATTTTTGTTACCATGGATTCTCAAAATCTGGCAGTTTATGCTTCATGCAAACATAAAAATTGCAGGACTCTCAACTTGGTTTATCTTACTTTTTCCTCAAATTAACAGTAAGAAGAAGCCACAAAATTTTGTCACTACCTAACAAAACAGGTGAGGCAAAGCCACTACTGAACTTGCAAGGATTGGGTTTGAACTCTTTTGTAGGCTTAGGCTTAGTAGAATAAAAACAGAAAAAAAGCAGTGCAATTTTAATTTCTCTTTGAGCATCTACATTGACATCCCACCCTGCATAAGCATGAGCCCATTGGCAAACCATGCCAAGGCAATAGTAATAAGTATCCAGTGTGCTTTATGCTGATATGTTTGGAATGTGTTTTATTTTCTCTTACAGAAATGTCTCTCACTGTTCCCATTGCAAACTCTCTAGCATTTGTCTTTACTACCCTGGTTGGCAGACTTTTAGGAGAGAAGATACAAAGATGGGGTAAATATTTGTATGACATTTTTTCTACTTCGTCAACACTGTTGTCACAAAACTGTATTAAATGTCAAGCTTAAATCTCAATACCAATGAGTCATGGACTAGTTATACTAAACTAATGGGGCTTAATAAGTCCATGATTAAATTAGTGCAGTGGGCACTTTTAAACAACTGGGTCCTTTAGTTGTAATGTGTATGAAATAAGAAATCATGTATTAAAAGAAGTCTTTAAATCTCCTAGCATATTTAATGGCATTGAAATGACAGCAAAATTGTTGTTAAACTGTATAGCAATCCTTGCAGTTAATGGGGAAGCATATAACTACATGTACATCATAAACATGTTTATTGCAATAACTCTAGCAGTGTTTCTCTTTTCGGTTGATTTTGGATGTTCCCATTATCAGATAGAAAACCATTTACTGTCAGCTGGTTTTAAGTTGTTTTTTTCCACATGGTTCAGCTACTTAAACATGTTTTTTTATGATAATATTGCTAAAGCAGCATTAAGCCATAATCACTGATTTATTCGATTTTTCTGGCATTATTGTCAGATCAATTAACCAGTAATGAAACAAATTTTTAATTGTAAAAGGGCAATGGAAATGCATGTACAGATTTCTTCTGATATTGTTGTCGTATTTTCTGTGTTTTAACAGAGACCTACCTGGGAATGTGCTTGGTGATTACTGGAGTCATGTTTTGTATTGTCGCAAAATTATGAGAGTGCTTTACATTAGAGTCAAATAGAGCTTGACACATTGCCTTGAGGAGTGTTTAATTCTGTAATCTATTACAGAAAATTAAAACTTTTATGATTGTAAATGCATATTTATGCTGAAACTTTTACAAGAGAGCGCAAACTTGAGTTTTACACATCATGAACATTTGATATTTATGTTTAATTCCTTGTATGTATAGATATGTATAGATCTGATAATAATAAATAAATGATGATGTGAAGAAAGTTGTAGTGTTATCCTTATTTTATTAAACTATAAAAAAAGATGATTTCACAGGTAGGCTGTAAAAAAGCCTGATTTGATGAAATGGAATATTTATTATTATTGTATTTCACCTAATATGTTACATTTGCCAAGAGACACATTTTGATTCATTCTGATTGATTTACCCAGCATATATTCCTATGTAAAAGTTTTTTGTGAAGTTTGAATTATTTCTTATCAGAAAAACTTGAAAGATAGCATCAAAAATATCATTTTAAGGCCTTAATTAGCATCTGAATGTGTGTTTTCATGCTGGACCTTAGGTGAAATACAGTAATTTCCATCTGTATGCATGTTTTTTGTGTGCACAAGGTTTATTCTGTCTGCTTAATTATTCTTTATATTGAGCACAAGTTGTATCGGTAACATTATTTTCATACATGTGTATCATGTTTATTGTTACAGGGACAAAAAAATTATTGTGCATGCCTCTACTCAATGTTTGCTTGTATCAGCATTGTGAATGGCACTTCTCTAAATGAAAAAAAAAGAGGTGCCGTAAAGTTCTTACGAGTCTGGATTTTGGACTGATGTGCAGGATATGTGTAGGAGGGAAACGTAGTAAATTTACACTATTACGGTTATCAGTATACGACTATCAACATGCGATGCCCTGAAAATAATTTTCAGGTGTCCATTATTTGGAAAACATACTACATGAACATGATTTTAAGGAAGGGCATCTGCTGGTTAATAAGGCTAAGCTATTGTCCTTGGAGCAGGTGTGCTTCATTGACTAATGAGACCGTGCTCATGAATTGATTAGTCATTGGTTCAGCTGGAGTCTGCCAGGGAATGATTTACTCTGGGTCATTACCAGTTTCCTCCATCCATAAATCTGACTGTGCGTCGTTATAAATCAGTGGATTTCCTCCTGCCATAATGATGGCCACCATCATATAAGTGAAATATTCTTGAGTGCAAATTAAAACACCAATCAAATAAATGAATAAATAAAAATCAGTGAAATAAATAAGTGATTTAAATAAAGGTATTATCTCTTGGATCTCATGATGTGAAGTTACACATACTAGTGTCTAGCTCATCTACTGGGCTTGACTTGATTTACATAATATTATCAAGAGGTTTGGTGTCTTTTTCAGGCCTTTTTTCCTGGGCTTGATGTGATGTTCTGAAAAGTCTTCCATACTGGGCTTGTGATGTACTGAAAATTTTTCCTATTGGGCTTGATGTGATGTTCTGCAAAGCATTCTCCTTGAGCTGAAGGAATGTTCTGAAAAGTCTATCTTCTAAGGCTTGATATGATGTTCTGTGTTCTGAAAAGTTTTTCTTCTAAGACTTGATATGATGTTCTGAAAAGTTTTTCTTATAAGACTTGATATGATGTTCTGAAAAGTCTTTCTTCTAAGGTTTGATATGATGTGAAAAGTCTTTCTTCTAAGGTTTGATATGATGTTGTGAAAAGTCTTTCTTCTAAGGTTTGATATGATGTTCTGAATAGTTTTTTTCCTCTTGGTCTTGATTTGGTGCACTTCTGTGTGATGTTATGTGTGTTTTGCCTTGGGCTTGAGTGTGTGTACTGAAATAATCAAAAGGCAACTCAAAAAAATATCCCTATTTATGAAATGCCAGTGTACATGATTTGGATCCTGATTTAATTTATTTGCCTAGAAAATTCCCTGAATCTACCCCATCGTCATTTAAAAGTGCTGTCTGCTTCTCTTTACATGAACTGTCATAACTTCTTCCTGCTTATACTTTCTTAGTAGATCTATGTGGTGAGTTGTGTAGTATTTAGTTTTGGATGTTGGTCATTAAGAATGTCCATTATGGTTGTCGGCTCGTACATGAAAAGTCCTCCCTTGTATACTGAAAAGTCCTCCTTTTTTGGGCCAGGTGTAATGTTGTACTTTTCAGAACATCACATCTAGACCAAGAGGGAAGTCTTTTCAGAACATCACATCTAGACCAAGAGAGAAACCTTTTCAGTACATCACATCTAGACCAAGAGGGAAGTCTTTTCAGAACATCACATCTAGACCAAGAGGGAAACCTTTTCAGTACATCACATCTAGACCAAGAGGGAAGTCTTTTCAGAACATCACATCTAGACCAAGAGAGAAACCTTTTCAGTACATCACATCTAGACCAAGAGGGAAGTCTTTTCAGTACATCACATCTAGACCAAGAGGGAAGTCTTTTCAGAACATCACATCTAGACCAAGAGGGAAACCTTTTTAGTACATCACATCTAGACCAAGCGAGAAGTCTTTTCAGTACATCACATCTAGACCAAGAGGGAAGTCTTTTCAGAACATCACATCTAGACCAAGCGAGAAGTCTTTTCAGTACATCGCATCTAGACCAAGAGGGAAGTCTTTTCAGAACATCACATCTAGACCAAGAGGGAAACCTTTTCAGTACATCACATCTAGACCAAGAGGGAAGTCTTTTCAGAACATCACATCTAGACCAAGAGGGAAACCTTTTCAGTACATCACATCTAGACCAAGCGAGAAGTCTTTTCAGTACATCGCATCTAGACCAAGAGGGAAGTCTTTTCAGAACATCACATCTAGACCAAGAGGAAAACCTTTTCAGTACTTCACATCTAGACCAAGAGGGAAACCTTTTCAGTCCATCACATCTAGACAAGAGGAAACACTTTTCAGTACATCACATCACATCAGCAGAAGAGTACTTGTCCCACGAGAGATAGCCTAGGTACATCACACAAAGCCCAACACAAACAGTTATGCAGCTACATGTAGTATACTGAAGCCTTCCCTCTTAGACATCCATCTGTCTTAAACATTGGTCTGGAAATAACACCATCAAGCCCCACAGACATTCTTCTGTAAATCATACCATTAAGCCCTGTAGAGATCTCTCTGTAAGTCACAGCATCAAGCCCCACATACATCACAGCATCAAGCCCCACAGACATCACAGCATCAAGCCTCACAGACATCACAGCATAAGTCCCACAGGCATCACAGCATCAAGTCCCACAGACATCACAGCATCAAGTCCCACAGACATCACAGCATCAAGCCCCACAGACATCACAGCATCAAGTCCCACAGCATCAAGCCCCTCAGACATCTTTCTGTAAATTGCACCATCAAGCCCCACAGACATTCTTCTGTAAATCATACCATTAAGCCCTGTAGAGATCTCTCTGTAAGTCACAGCATCAAGCCCCACAGGCATCACAGCATCAAGCCCCACAGACATCACAGCATCAAGTCCCACAGACATCACAGCATCAAGCCCCACAGACATCACAGCATCAAGTCCCACAGACATCACAGCATCAAGCCCCTCAGACATCTTTCTGTAAATCGCACCATCAAGCCCCACAGACATCTTTCTGTAAATCACACCATCAAACCCTACAGATATCTTTCTGTAAATCACACCATCAAGCCCCATATACATCAGTACAAAATTCAGTGACTGACAATAAGCCTAGGGTCAAATACTTTTCAGTACATCACACATAGCCCATGGTGCACTGAAAAGTCTTCCCTCTTAGGCTAGATGGGATGTAACTGAGAAGTCTTCCCTCTAGGTTAAGATTTGATGTACTGAAAAGTCTTCCCTCTTGGCCTTTAAGTGATTTGCTTGAAAGACTTGAGGTAGATGTGATGTACTGAAAAGTCTTCTGCCTTGGTCCAGAATTGATGTACTGAAAAGTCCTCCCTTTTGGGGTAGATGTGATATAGGCTATGTATGGACGGGGGGGGGGGGGGGGTGGGGGGGGGGGGGGGTAGTCCCTCTTGGGCTACATGTAATATACTGAAAAGTCTTCCCTCATGGGCTAGATATGATGTGCTCAAAAGTATTCGAGCCTAGGCTTATTGTCAGTTACAGGGCCTGATGGTTTGACTCACAGAAGTATGTCTGTGAGGCTTGATGGTGTGATTTACAGAAGGATGTCTGTGGGGCTTGATGGTGTGATCTACAGAAGGGTGTCTGTGGGGCTTGATGGTGTGATCTACAGAAGGATGTCTGTGGGGGCTTGATGGTGTGATTTACAGAAGGATGTCTGTGGGGCTTGATGGTGATTTACAGAAGGATGTCTGTGGGGCTTGATGGTGTGATCTACAGAAGGGTGTCTGTGGGGCTTGATAGTGTGATTTACAGAAGGACTTGATGGTGTGATTTACAGAAGGATGTCTGTGGGGCTTGATGGTGTGATTTTACAGAAGGATGTCTGTGGTGCTTGATGGTGTGATTTACAGAAGGATGTCAGTGAGCCTTGATTGGTCTTTTAGAGAAGGATGTCAGTGAGCCTTGATGGTGTGATTTACAGAAGGGTGTCTGTGGGGCTTGATGGTGTGATTTACAGAAGAATGTCTGTGGGGCATGATGGCGTTATTTCCGTATGGATGTCCTGTGGGGCTTGAGTGCATGCTTTACAGATGGATGGTGATGGGACTTGATGGCATGATTTACAGAAGGATATCTATTGACTTTGTGGTGTCATTTTACAGAATGATAATGATATTTGTGTGTGTGCGAGGGGAGGGGGGGGGGGGTGATAGAGTGATTTACAAATGGATGTCTGGGGCATGATGGTTTGATTTACAAAATGTTGTCTACAGGGCACGATGGGGTGATTTGCAGAATGGTGTCCACAGGCCTTGATGGGGGTTGATTTACGGAATGATGCCTACTGGGCCTAATGGTGTTGGTTATAGAGAGATGTCTACTGGGTTTTATTTTATGATTTGCAGAATGATGTCCATGGGGTTTGATGGTGTGATTTACTGAAAGATGTCCATGGAGCTTGATGGTGTGATTTACAGAAAGACGTCCATGGAACTTGATGGCGTGGTTTACAGAAAGATGTCCATAGGGCTTGATGGTGTGGTTTACAGAAAGATGTTCATGTGGCTTAATGGTGTGGTTTACAGAAAGGTGTCCATGGGGCTTGGTGATGTTTACAGAAAGATGTCCATGGGGCTTGGTGATGTTTACAGAAAGATGTCCATGGGGCTTGATGGTGTGGTTTACAGAAAGATGTCCATGGAACTTGATGGTGTGGTTTACAGATAGATGTCCATGTCCATAGACAGAAAAATGTCCACAGAGCCCATTTGCAGAAAGATATCACTGGTGCTTGATGGTGTGGTTTACAGAAAGATTCATGTGATTAACAGAAGAAACGTCTACAGGTCTTCATGTCATTTACAGGAAGATGTCTACAAGACTTCATGGTAAGCCTTTTTTTGGCGAGCGGGGGGGGGGGGGGGGGATTTTGGAAGAGTATACTTTATGGAGAACTATTTCTGTAAGGTGGTCAAGTTTATCTAAAGGTTATATTATTACTTCCAGAGCTTCACAGAGCGGCTTAATGGCGGTTAACCCTGAGGCTTTACGTTATGACGGAATAGCTTATAGAAGGTAATCATCTATGTGATTTGATGAATTTGTTATTTTTGTACCTTGTATGTCTTACAGCTGGATTTCTTTCTGGGACATGGTGGCATCTGATCTCTGGGCTTTGGTAAGGTGGAGTCGAGATGGGTCACAGAAAGTTATTATTCTTTATGCTTAAACCATGTGTTATATGGCGTTTAGAGGCTTGGGTAACGTTTGGCTCTCTTGGCTTTGGCATGTTAGAGTGACATATTTATTTCGATTATATCACGGAAAATGTTGCCGAGCATAACGTGCATATGCAAGTACATTTTGCCATGATTATATCGCTACGAGTTGAAGTCCAATTATTTCTGGATTTCTCTCCTCTCCTGTTCAGGTAATGTCTACCACAAAATTGTGGATGGTCGTGGGTTTCCCCAGGCTCTGTCCGGTTTCCTCCTCCTGCTGCCTGCCGAGGAATAGTGAAATATTCTTATATACGACGTAAAATCAAATGTCAATACAATCAAAAAAAAAAAAAAAATAAATAAATATAGCAGAAATCATACCCACATAGAACATCTTTCTATTTTTTTCTTTTTGCATAATTCACTGTAGTATGATCGAAGGACACGCACTACAAGTGTAGATATGTAATTGTTTTTCTTTTTTTCCCGTATATTGCAGTTTTCCATAGAGCTACTTTTTATATTCTTTCCTTGACGGTGTTCTACGTACTTTTGGGCTTTATCTGGGAGTAAGTCGAGGTAACATTCCTCTGTTAAAAGTAAGCTAGAATCTTGTTGGTGTATGTATCCCATGGTTTGTGTATTTGAGATCTATTTCGTTAACAGAATGATTACTTTTCATTGCAGGTGTATTCCACTGATATGACCTTCCTTGCCATTCCATATCGAATGACCTTAACGTCATGAAACCTTAATAAATTTGTGGTGTGAAATATACATCCAGTGTATCTAGCTATATTTAGAACGTGTAATTGCGTAATGGTATGGTTAACTTGCATTAATTAAACTTTGAATAAAGCTAAGCCTGCTGGTCGATGTCTCACGTTGTAAGTTAGTAAGTAAGTATATATATATATATATATATATATATATATATATATATATATATATATATATATATATATATATATATATATATATATATATATATATATATATATATAGTGCCTGTGAACTTGACTATACTACCTGTTACATACTGGTACACTCATAATATCAGCGGGAATGTCCCATGATTCGTACGTTATTTCCGTCATAATGGAATTACATAGCACATGATATACCTGTTGATATATCTGAAAGTGGAGTTTTCGTTCATGATTTTTTTCTTCGGATTTTCTAAAATCGTGAAAATAATAGTCCTGTGGCGACTGGTTAACACAGGCCTCTATCTTAACTGAACTAGTCTAGTTCGTGTACAGAACTTATGTGAATTTTTCTGAAGTAAAAATGTTGTTGACAAAGGCGCGACGTCATCAGCAGCATCGGTTTCAGGCTTTTTACATGCTGTTTCTTGGGATACCAATATATACATGTATTCATATAGTTAGTGTAAAAATGTATCTGTCCACAAATCTTCAAGGAATATCAAAATACTTTTTTACATTTCTAAATGAAACAAGTACATAAGATCAAAAATCTTGCAGTTTCCTGAATAGTTTGTTAGAAACGACGGAGGGTCACGTTCCATGAAGAATGGTAATTATCAAGTTAACACGTTGAAGACGTGAGCTATTACCATGGTGCTTACAATCAACCTAGCGCTATGTGGGGCGCTACCACAGATCATTTAATAACTTTGTCTATGTATTTGTCACCCTAAATCTGATAATTGTTTAGTCGTGGTTCTCGATTCTCTGGGATTTTAATCTATAACTAACCACGAACTATAGTTGTCTGAGAACAATGAGATTACTAACTATGAAGCAGCTGATACTCTGTATGGCCGTTATTTTACATTAAAATTTGTCAGGTATATGCGCCCCTACTTGTTGAAGTTCTCCACTACTCATAAACCTGACTACCGCTGTATGTAAGTAGAATATTTATTTTTAAAAATCTAATGATTTAGGCCTATTCGTTTTATTATAGCGACCTTTACAAAAAAAAAAGCAAAAAATAATAAATCACTGACAATTGACAAGTTACAAACTAGCTTTCCGCGTGTGACGCACATATATGCACACTATATTGGTACAAAACTAGTGACTTTCAATGGATGTTAGGCTGCACAGATGGGCAGATGAGCGTCGTCGTTCACTTTATTGTCATCGAGGCAGGTGAGCATTGAGATGGGGTGAATCTACACTTTCCCAGTCCAAGGTTAGACTTGAACCTGTACCTCATGTGTCTCGTTGGAAGTAGTTGCACATCTTATTCACTGAGGCACGACAAATCTGCTTCCCCTATGTGATAAAATTAAATAAGTTACTGAGTTTACTATGCTCAGCATGTGAGGTTTGCCAATATGCTGCAACTTGGAGATATATGCGCGGGTATATAGGTCAATACAGAAACTTAAGATTTCAGACGAGTACATGCGCAGTCGGCCATATGCTAAGCTTACAACTTTTTCTTGTAAATAATTAAGATAAAAAATTGAAATCCAGTTGTACTATATCTAGGATTTTGTCTCATTCAGTGTTGGCATCAACCGCATGCCTAAACATATCTCTCGCTTCGAGGCAAAAGGGAATGGAAATTTTACCGAAGATCGTACTTATCTTAAAAGATGCATACAATGATTGACACTCTTGTGTCATTTGCCATATTCTGGTGCACCTAAGCAAGCTAGCCCCAGTAGCTTGTCGGTCTTACATCATTCTCTTCCACGTCCACATTACAGTTTTTCAGGTAAAAGACGGATTTTTATATTGTCAGTGGTAAAACTGAACAAGCACAAATCTCAATACATTCGAAATGTGCTCGGGACGTCACTGCCATCACGACATAAGCTAGCGTATGTCTTAGTGTTAATTACGTCCTGAATCGTCATTTCGAAAGTATTGGAAATGTGTAGCCCAGCAGGGCACACATACATCTTACATACAACTTGAACTCCTCATGTTTCTTGGCACCAGATTTAATTTATGTGTAGAAAACAGGCATAAGGCATCTACAAATGCAAACCTTCATGTATATATATATATATTCCATTCCAACAAATACTGTTTTATGGCCTCATGAAAATCCTTCGTGGAAAACAATGACTTACACAGCAGGTAAGTGCATGGTCCACCATTTATTGTAGAACAGTCTGGTCTGGGTAATAAAAAAAACTATGGGCGTTTCACGTGACATTACAACAATTTACCCAGACATATTTAACTAGACATCAAGAATACGAGGGTTTCAGGGGCTCCCACATTGGGGATATACAAGGTGTTTCTATTCTACCCTCCACAACTGTACCGTTTGCCATATGCCAGGCGTATAACTTTTTCTTGTACAAAGATAACATATTGGAATCCCAGTCTAACTAACTGTGAGGTCGTCTCCTTTGGTTGTGACATCAACGGAAAGTGAAAGGTCTTTTCCTCAGGAAAAATAAACCCGTTTGACTTAGTGGTGAGTTTATCATTATCACATCCGATCCACTAGGAAAGCCATGTTTTCCTTTACTTTGCTGTTGGGTGTCATTCTTGAAAGACCCATCTCTGTTATCGGCCACTCCATTTACACTGCTTTCTGCAGAACCTTGCCTTGCTTTGCCAACTTTTACTTTAGGGTCCTGAGTTAAGTTTTCCGTTGTCCACGCTCAGTGGATGTTTATTTGCAGACCTACATCTGCCTTTGTCACTTCCATTTCTTCTGTCGCTTTGATCTCCTTGGTTCTGCCCTCTGCTCACTTGTCGCTGACCTGGCCTATGCAATGACGATATATTGTTATACGTCTTAAATACACGCCTCTGTACTTCACCTTTCATTTCCTTATTTATCATTTCCTTCTCTCTATTACGAGCACTGCTTGTCGAGCGCCTGTAAGTTCCTTTTTTCGCCGACTTTTGCTTGGGATTTTTCACCGCCGGCGTAATATCGTTGTCCTCTTTATTTGCATTTTTCTCCAGAAACATAGCAATTAATTTTTCACCGTCATTTTCATCCTGATCAAGAGTATTGTCGTAGGCAGAACTGTTCTTGGAGTCCTTAACGGTTTTTGTTCCCTTTTTCTTGGCTTTTCCCGACGACCTAACCCTAAAGTTTTTTCTTTGCACTGGAACGGGGGGTTTAGGAGGGGGGACCTGGGGAGTCTTAGATTCTGCGGAATTGAAATTCCTTATGTTGGATGTCACGCGGGGCTTATGATGCGAAAATGCTGATTTCTGTTGCTTGGCCGGAGAATTTGCCCCAGAGTTTGTCACCGGGTTATTGGCGTGCGTCACTGTATATGTTCCCCACACGTCTGTGTTCCTTCGATTCAACACAGCTCTTTCGGGGCGTTCTGGTCTTGGAAGTCTCTCTGGCAATTCGTCCTTTGGTGATTTTTCAGTAGGTTGTCCCACGGAAAATCCTGCGGCATGACCTGAGATTTTCAAGTCTGATTCCGGTTCCTGGTGCACTGTTGAGTTCTGAGGTAGAGGAGATTGCTCAATAACATCACAAATTTCGTCAAATAAATCTTGACCTCTTGCTGGAATCTCAAAAATTTCCACAAGGTTTTCATCCGTTTGAAACGTGACCCTCTTTCTCGGTTTACCGTTGTCCCGAGGTGTGATCGTTTCCGGCGCTTCGTCTTCCTCAGAACTCTGATCCGACGAGGAAACCGATAGGCTTTCACTTGAATCTGTGTCGTCTGTTCTCAGAGAAAAGCGGTCTCGAGAAACAGTGTCTCCCGGCCAAACTTCTGTACCCATTGTCTTCGTCCAAAATGTCGTACACCTATTTCAACCAACACTGAGAGTTAAGCACCACACGAAGCGACACTGATTTTTGGGAAAACAAATTACATCCTCATTCCGAATATTCTGCCCCTACCATAAAACACCGTCATTCTTTCATCATGGTTTCTTGTCCAGATATGCACATTAATTAGATATTTTACCCTTGGTATGTCCTTACTAACATATTCACCACTACTTGCGTCTGTGTATACTGTAGTTGAGTAAAGAATTCTGTCTCGGGAGAGTAATGTGACCCAGCAAGTCGAAAACAGAGTAGTGTATGAAGGTAGCGTATAGAACAGCTGCACTGAGCAAATTGAAGGCTTATCCGCTTACAACGGGATTTGCAATTCTTACCTACGAAGTACAACGACAGTGGGTAGGGTTTATTTGCCTAGGTTATCCCACAATGTCCGTCGTTGCCACAGTTTTCCTCCTACTCCAACTGTTATTGGTTCTTAATCCAGGCTAATCCTCTCAAAGGTTTGCCGAGGCGAACGCTTGTTGACAATCCCATTTGGTAATACGTAAGTGTAGTTAATGTATATTATAATGCTCCCCTTAAGGACGATCATTAAAATAGCCGTAAAATTACACGTGCCAATATTCTCCCAAGCTGGACCACACGGGGTTTATAGCGAACTCACCTCACCTTTGGTTGAGAACGCTCGTCTGAAGCCATAGGCCTACATAAATCGAGACACCTGACAAAGTGTATTAACTACCAATAATATACCGGTAAGTCCATGTCAGGCTTGTGTTGGTAGGCCTATGTTTCACGCATGACAGCTCGGAAATGGCAGTTCTCGGTGATGGTAGGCCTTTGCCGGAATCTGACATGAGACGGTATAGTATATAAAGGTTTATACAAAGCGGATCAAAATACAATTACTCTTCACCTCTCACACAAAATAAATAAAAGGTCTTCCTCGAGTGACTGGCCCCATTTCTGACTTGTATTACCGATCTCCATATCTTGAAATCTTATCGATATGAATATGATTGTGTGGTGGGGTTTTCCATGTAGGTCAGTTGAGCAGACTTGTTTAATTTATACAAATGTGAATGTCTTCATATAGGTCAGATAAATTACCATGCTTATACTTATGGTATAAATGTATGTATATATAGGTACATACATGTATGTTGTATACAGAAATACGCATAAAGTAATAATTTCCCAGGTCATTAACTTAGTAGGTTACGAACACAGACATGGAATCACGAACAAATGTACTTATTTTCGACCGACATGCAGAAAATATAAAACTAAATAAAGTCTAAGCAAGGTATGGCAAATTAAGAGTCACATGTATATGTTATATGTTATATATATTTTCCAATCTCGCACCGTATGTGGGAGGGGCGAATAATTAAAATATTCTGTTCTGCGTAAGAAGGTGGTTATGTTATAGTGAGATCCAGATGAATAGGGATTACGTTTATAGCAAAAGGGCGGAAGTCGTTTATACAGTGGATGACTAGGACCTTGTGAAACACATACCATGCGTGAAAGAAAGCCTGTGTATTAAGCGCCTTGTACCCAAAGTTGGAAATCCTGATTCCATGTAAAGCAAATTTAAAGAAGTGCTTTGTGTTAAGCCAGTAATTACACGTAAAGCGTCTTTTTGAATTGCCTTAGTAGGCCTACGCTCAATCAGTCAAGTTTTTCCGCAAGGTATCGGATTGTTCATCGGCATATCGCATATGCTAAAACTCTTGTAGATGATTTATGGACTTTTCCTGTTAAGCACGCATTTAAATCCCTTTAACATGAAAATTTTTTGGCTGGCATTAGCTAAGATACATTCTTCATGGTCTTTCCATGTTCCATGGTTAGATAGAGTTATCCCTCAATGTTTATGTTTATTTGTGTTTTAGGTAATGAACATGTTTTCTTTCCAGAGTTAAATTCAACCAACTATTTTGGAGACGATCTTTCTTCACACGACAAATCATGTTCTAAGTTGGACATGGTATCCGGGTGTGTGTTATTGTCAGTTATGACCCACAAACAAGTATAATCAGCAAATAAACGCGTGCTGATCATTGGTTAGATCATTAATATACAACAAGAACAGAAGGGGTCCAAGAACAGAACCCTGGGGAACACCTACACGTATTTTACATAAACCGGATTGCTTCCCGTTAATAACAACTATCTACGATATCGATCTGTGAGATAATCTTTAAAGCTCTCTAAAAGAATAGCTCTAATACCATAACTCTGAAGTTTAGCAAGTAAACCTTTATGCCACACTTTATCGAAGGTTTTGGAAATATCGAAAAACAAAACAAAGACTTCTTTACCTTTGTCTAAAGCAGTAACAATATGAAAATATATATCTACTAACTATGTACATGTTGAGAACGATGGAAGGAAACCGAATTGGCATGGAGACATGGAGTAGCAGAGAAATGGAAACACCAAGCTGAAAACCCTTCTTTCAAAAACTTTACTGACACAGCTTAAAAGTTAGATAGGTCGGTGATTCTTAGTATCATGTTACATTAGCAATTGTCCATTGTGAAGGAAACCTGATTTGAGCTAATTATTATTTCAGAGTGCAAAGATTCTGGTACATAGTGTAGTAAGAGTGCCTCTTTTCCACTATCATCTATACAAACAGGAGCAAAGTAGTTATTTTGAATAGTCCCCGTTTCTGTGGAGCGGTAAGCATGTAGACTAGGAGATTTCATAACTGGTGGAAATATAGTACCTTGAGGCTTTATCTTGGGGAGGCGTTTGTAAAGCTTCCAGCGCTTTTTTTCCACAACAATTAACTCTTAGTTCCATGTCAGCAAATCTCTTAACGTTGTTATCCTTTGCTTGTTGGATAAGGCTGTTTCTCTGTTTCTTATCTAGGCATCAATACTGAAATTATGTCTGATACGTCTACTCGTTTTGAAAACTTCGTGATATTTAAATTCACATTTTAATTAATTGTTACAGTTTTGCTAGGTATGTATTTTTAGCACAATATAATATATTGTTAGTTATTTTTTCACGGTAGGTTTTTACCGATATATCGCCTGTTATGTCACAGGAGCACACGGATAGAGCTGTGCAACAACTTTTCCAGTCTGCTTTATCATAATGTCACAGTGTACGTGCATAGTTCTTCTCGCACACAATAGAATAATTAACTGTAATAAATGTTGGGCGGTGATCACTGCAGCTATTTGGCAGTATCTCCGAGTTCAGTGTGACAGATGAAAGGATTGCTACAAATTATTGGGTGTAGTAAGGTGATGGAGGATGGCCGTGTTAGCTCATCAATGATCTGGGTCAGTCCCAGGCGACATGTGCGATCACCTTAGTGGTATTTAGAATAATCTAATAGGTTTTCACTAAGATCACCAAGAATTACTGTATTATTCTTTGTTTTCGTTTTCTATAGCATATTCAACAGTGCCGCAGACACTTTCCCATTTTTCGACAGGAATATTTGGCGGACGCTATATGACACTGAGTAATAAATTAGTAACATCATAAACTTCAAGCTAAATAATTTCAATAGACTGACACTCCTAATCTATGTAATTGGGTAACAGCTAAAGTTTTACACGTATAAGCACGTACACCTCCCCACACTTGGTCACGATTCCTTTTAAATAGTTCACTATAGCCTGTCATAGAGATAGAGGAATTACTAACATCTTCAGTACGATGGCTTTCGGTTATTGCAATAATATCAAATTTAGATAAATTAGCATAAATGGTATCCAACTTATTCCTTAATCCACATACACTCACTCGAACGATAAATACGGATACATTTATTTATACTTCTGAAGGACCTGGATTTGTTCAACGTCACCACAAAACATCAGAAGTATTATAAGTACACATCGCAAGTTATGCAAAGCAATTTACTGAAATATTGCGGTATAAACTTTACTAATAAAGCCTAATTATTAGGCACATTATTATTCGGGACAACTAGGAAAGTACACAAAGTATGAAATTACGATGGAACCATGCAAAGAGAAGTAGACAACAGTTTTCTTTCATGTTGGAAAGACGCGAGGATTGTTCTAGGCCAACGAGTAAAATCAGTATTCGAATCGTGTGCCAGACTGCTGCCGATAATAAAATATTAATCTCAGTTGCCCTTTGATTGCAACTGTCCATAGATTCAACGTGGAGATCTAATTTAAAACGATGAATATTTAGCATATGGCAACGAGCTTAGTGCACGACCGTCTTAAAGGCTGTCCGTCGCTTTTAGCCACGAATGCCACGAAGATTAAGGTTGAAAGCAAATGAGTCGCCAAGATTCATAGGACTGAATAACCAACACAACATGTTAGGAGATATAGGCCACAATGTAGTTACTGATGAAAAAAAGACTTATATTTGCAGCACTGGGCGCAGTGATTCAGATAACCACCATATCTTATATATTGTGGCAGTGGCTCAGCTCCGTTTCTGCTCAAAACACATTTTGCATTGGCGTGACAGTCGTGTTGCGGTCGGGTCAGCTTATTTGAGAGTCTTACGATAAAACGTCGAAGGCCAGATGACGTCATTGTCAATTGAAACTTATTTATATATTTATTTGATTGTTGTTTAACAACATATTTAAGAATTTTTCACTTATACCGGAGTGCCCGACATAAACCACAGACCCTATGACATGTTACTGAAGAGCATTCTCACGTGTGACATACTGATATGCATAACGTACGAAGGTCTTCCAGCAACCTGCGAATGGTCGTGGGCTTTCATATATATATATATATATTGATTGTAAACACTTGCACCTTGATCCCACTTGATCACAATCCGTTTCCTGTTAAACAAGATCTCCCCTGACTTCCCTGACACAATTTAATGCAGGTACCACAGCTCCGTCGGGTGATACCGAAGACTTTGAAATGGTAGGCCTACTTGTTGCTGTCTGGCTCAGTGCTTAGCACAAGGCAACAGGACTGTTTGGTAAGGTGTCAGGACACTGCTACTGGGCGGTGTGTCAGCTTTGACATGATACATGAGCGACGGCAGCACTTAGGTGGTGTACCCTTCCACAAGAAGAAACAGTATATGTATACACACTTAATGACTCCTCGTCGTCATATGTGAAAAATGGTTAATTACGACGCAGGGGCCTAAAAACCCCTAGCATACATAAGCATACATGTTTACCAGAAACTCTCTTTGAAAGTATGTTAAAGAAGTCAAAAGATGCCAGTAGAAGGATACATGAAAGGTTTGTTTTTTATTTCAAGATATGGTAAGATCCATTGGTCAGTCTGGAAATTAAGTGCACTGCAGTTATGACATCAACGGTAATAGCTGTTAAAATAATTCTGTAGGGGCAGAGTCCAGATGGGGGACTCTAAACTGGCCCAACGGTGCTTTCCAAGAAGTTTCAGTATTGACGGAAAATATGCCTAAAGCATGCAGAGGGTTATCAAAAAAAATAGAAAATATGTATCAAAACTGAAAAAAAAATCGTTTCTTGGGCAATGGATAATATTATTTCCCTCAAAATAATAATCTTTTTATTAGAGGCTCTTTTCACGTATCCTTAACAAGAGTCAGTTGACGATTTTTCCCGTTTGTCTCTACCTAGAAAACTTATTTTCGTAAGAAGACTTTGTTCTACACCAATGAACAAACGCCATATACTCGAATCTTCCGTGTAAATAGTATAGTCGCTAAATTGGCGACGTTTAACCTGCATACATGGCGACGAAGCAAACTTTAAAAAAGATTTAGAAAGTAAAGCAAAATTCTGACAACATTTAGGTCGACAATGCAAAATTAGAGAAAGTTTACCACCCGGAATAAAACTCCGACTAAAATCGTGACTAAATTGAAACAGTCCTGTTGCTCTCGCCTGGTAATTACCTAGTGTCTTTATTTAGGTCATTTTCTTGAAAGGTTAACTCGATAGTTAAAAAAACTGTAAGAAAAGATTCAGTCGAGCTTTCGTCTAGAATTGGACGAAGACGCAAGGCTGATTCTAAAGCGCGAGATTCAATCATTTCTTGGAATCTCGATGTAACGTCATCAAAATGTCGCGTTGAAGCCCCACATCTCGACGATTTCTTTCCTATTAACGTTGTGGGTGGGGGGAGGGCAAGGCTTCTTGAGAGCACGGGGCATATAAAATCCTATTTTAGGAAAGTTTCATTGCTCTATCGGTTGCAAGCAAAATATACCCTCATGTGGCCTATTTCTTCTTCAAATGGCTATTACTCGGTCTTGTGTGTCCTGGTAATCTTTTGTTTCCCAAAACCCCTCTATCATGAATCCCCATGAGATTCTCTAACGCAATCTTCATCTGTGTTGTTAATTATCAGGTTTCTTAGGGATCTAACATCTTTGCTGAATTGCTCCTGTATGCCTTGGAAGTCTTTTGACAATTCCGCATTTTGCTGGCGAAGGCCTTTCATTTCCTGTCAATGTTGCATCATTACTCCACGCATGGGGGCATTTTCCCTGCTGAAAGATATGTACAGCTTCCGCGTTTCTTCCTCAAATTTGGCAAATAAGGAATCTTTCTCGGAAATCAACTTTTCCATTTCATCTTTATGAGCCGTTTTCATTACATGCTCGAACGCAGTAGCGTTTTCCTTCAGTGTTGAGATTTCTTCTGACAGGCGTTCAATTTCTTGTTTCTGATGTAGATAATCATGATCCATGCCTTTAGTCCCCTTCTCCTCCTCCTGGCGAAGACCTGTTTCAATTTATTCTTCAATGTTTCATTTTACTCTTCGTCCTGTTTCACTGTATCCTTCAGACTTAATATCTGTTGTTCCATTTCTTTCATATGAAAGTCCTTTTACGAACTTTCTCCCTTCATGACAGTTACAATATTGTCTTTTCGTGTCAGGTTTTGTCTTAGCTCGTCGATGTCACAATCTTTTGCCACCAACATTTCCTCTTTCTTTGAGATAAGTCTATCCGTTTTCCGCTCGTGCTCCTTTGACATAACTGCATTGCGAAGCATTAGGGTATGTATTACATTACTGACATGAGCCAGGCCTTCTGTGAAGTCCTTCGGAAAGACCTCTATGTTTTCTTCGCCAGTTGCTACTGAATCTGTCGATCCAGCTAGATACCTTTTGGGGTTAAAGGTTTCGTGTTGATACTCAAAGGACCATCGTCTTCCTGAAATACATGTGAAACGCATATGTACTGGATCAGTCATTAACAGGTCAAAATTTATATGTGCGGTAGGTACTATACATAAGAAAATACTTACTTTGCAGATACTTTTATTTATGTGGCTGTATTTTTTTCTGATCTCATAATTATCTTTCATAGTGTTCGTGGAAGAATATTAACGGTGTGCATTAAATTATTGCCCTTCGGAATTAGGCTGAGCAGTCTACATGTTGGCACACGTTATTCCCGTTTTACAATAGTACAAATGTATGGTGGCTTATATCGTGATGTCTACAGACATAAAAAAAAACATTATTAATATAATGAAAGACATACAGTACAGAGAGTAAAACCAAAGCAGCGACGACAATGTAAGAACTGGAAAATGGTAGCACGTAGCCGTGTAAAATACTACGGCTTGTCAATTTACCTCGGTTAGGGTTTTGCTCGTAATGTTCATGCGTGTAAATGCTTAATTGGTAGCAAATTACAGGCGCCTGGCACCATGGCTTAAGCAGAATTAGTTTGAAAAATTAGAAGTGATGTTTATTGCAATTTATTAGTCGTCACTTGTCTAGAATTACACAAAATGCTCTGTTGTCATCATATTTGAACATATTAACATCAACCGACCATTGCCAAATCTCAGTTAGTAACTGGTCACGCGCAACTTGAATCCAGCTTCTTGTCAAGAACCATGTACATAGCAGTCACAGTTTTTAGATATCCAAGTTCAGAAATTTACATATACGTGCATCATTCTTGTGAAGGGGAGGAGAGACGATCTCAGCCCTTGTCAAATGAGATGGTGTATATACTGGAATCCAGTTTGGGCTATACACCGAGCATGGATGTAAATTCTATTGATTTTGAATCATTCATCGAACGTAGATGTATAGTTCATTGATTTTACAATAATAGTCCGTTTATTTTAGCAGTTTCAAAGTATTCGCACACTTCCTTTCAGTCCCACTTTTCGAAACTCCTTTGCTAACTCCGAAACCCATTCCCTACAGTACAGCTATAATTGAATGGATGCTTCAAAGCGGATTTTATCATCCTTAATGGACCAACGTATGCAACATATATAAAGGAAATACGTCCCTGATTTTCAGATATGTAGTTAATTTATTTTGCGATGTAATAAATTTGGAATGCTGTGTTGAAGGCTATATATGTACAATCATGCCTGCAGTATATTGCCGGTTAGATTGGAGAGTCCCAACTATTTTACCGTCTATACTCGATTTACATCATTCCAAAGTCATTCTTCTGTATTATACAATGCATACATTTGTATCATGCACGTCCTCCACTGACTCTATGCAAGCCATTCCGGTTGCAGCTTCCTGGAAAGTGTGTGTGTTTTTCTAGCATGCATGTGTGTAGCTAATCTGTGTCCACATACGATATGTCCACATATAGGTGCTGCAAGTCAAGAGGAATATTCACATCAGGAGTTTATTAAAGCCTTCGTTACACACCATCATATTGCTTAACGCTTATAAATTTCTTTCATTTTGTTAATTATAGCATTACCATATAAAGCAATGCAAAATCTGATGATGTGGGAATTACAATTCGTGGCATATGGAGCTGGGAAATTATAGATAGCCTTGGATCTCGTGTAGGGAAGATGGCCACACTTTTGTGGTGGAGTTGTCCCTTTGCATCATTTTACGATCAGTTACTGTAATCCTGTCATGCTGATGACTGTTTGCATGTAAAAATTGAATAAACAAGATAATTAATTGCTGACCCGTGTATATGATATACAGGCACTGTTCAGCTTTCAGTAGGGACTACTTGGAGCAAGCCTCGAATCTAGAAACCAAAGCCTAACTACAAGCACGTGTTAAGTAAGCTCAAAACAGCTGAAATTGATGTATCTGTGCAAGCTACAAAATCCTGATGCAGCTTTTTTAAATGTTCTATCTTGGAGTGGAGACATCGCGACATTCTCGATTCATTTAGACGCACGCATCACCAATTTCCGCTTCTTTTTTAAAAACATAAATTATGGGTTCTTACAGTGGTGTAAGTGTAAGTATGAAAATTGAATCTCAAATGCTGATCATGGAAAAGAAGCCATATCCATATAGGAATAAACACCCTTAATACTAAACTGTTTTATATGTATATTTTATGTTTATAAATGTGTTGTGTAGTGTAGGAGGCCTGAAAACATTAGTGACTCATGATGTAGAAATCATCAAAGACTATTCTTTCGTCAAATTAATAGCCTTGCGGGGGTTACTGTGAATGATAAAGGCTTGTTTTCTCACTATACATGTAAAGGAACTGTTTTCAACAAGGTTTGTCCGGAGGTTTCAACTTAACTCCGGTCGAAAATTCTCATGACATGAAGGGTTTCCATTTACATTTTCTGACATAACTCTTGACTTCTGCCGTAGGCAACTTCCGTCACTGTCTGTTGGTAAATTAACTGGTCTTGATGGAACAATTGAAATGTTCAGATTCATCTATATAACTATTCCATTCCCTTTCATTTATAACTTGTCCATCGAAACAGGAACTATGTGCCCGTATATATGGCTAGAAAAAAGCCGTTGTCACACCATTCCGCATGCAGATATGGACTTATAGACGATGTAAATAATTAGAGACCCATACTGATTAGTATTGCCAGATATTGACATGTATGAATATCAAGGAAAAGGCTGTATACGAGCATGCACCTCTATCATTCCTTGCCTTACAGTAAACTAAATTAACTCGCATTCAAGAATATACATGTCAGCGATGGCAGATGTATCTGATTCTCTATTAGATAGTATATGAACACAAGCCTGCTCACAGCTGACAGGTGCTGTTTTGCTCCAATTCAAATAAAAAAAATGTATTTTACACACATCACTGATCATAATATCTTGTCATCTGTATGAACTAAATAGTGTAGGCATCGTGAAACAGGAGCTTGATTGGTTCAAACTTTATTTAACTGTCTGGAGACAAGTAAGTGTCAAGCAAATTTCAAGACGTACTGGCTACTGTGTGACGTAGCTCGAGAGTAAATTTTAGGGCTCGTATTGTTTTTTGATACAACAACCTACCTGAGGCTATAAATGAAATTGGCAAAGTATGCACAGAGTACAAACTGGGGCGCTACACCTAACCTATGCCAGGCATGCTGTTACCACTTTTGGTCGAATGTTCTCGATCTATAATAAGCACTTTCCTGTAGTTTGACTCAGTCAACAAAAAGAGCCACAAAGCCGTGTGTTAAACGCAGCCTACTGACATATATTTGTTAAAAAAAATAAAGAAAGAAAAACGATTATACCGACTGAAACTAAAATATACAGGTGATCCGTCTGAAAAAAAGTTCAGATCCTTTAGGATCAAGTTAAGCAATATTATTCTTTTAGCAAGAAAATATTACTTTGAAAATAAATGTGAATAAGTTGAAAATGATATATATTTTAGATGAACATAGAAATTTTAAAATGAATTAATGGATCACATGAAATCATCAGAACTTACGTTGTCGTTTAGTATACTTGGTACTCATACAATCGGTCCTGCTACAATAGCGAATAGCTTTAATAAATACTTTTACTCTGCAGTAGTTTGGATTAAAAAATCCCAACAGTTAAAGATTTTGACAGAATTCGAATGTCAATCGTTAAACTGCCCTACGATAACGTTTCTACCCCTTTTCCGCTTATATTATCAACTTATTTATATATATATGTATAGTTTCTGGTTCATGGAAATTGCACAAATTTAGAGTGTTAACAAAAATAACAAGGGTAATTTATCAAGAATACTACATATATCTGTACTTCCCTGCTTCAGTAAAAGTATCGTCAAATGCAGTATATTGTCATGTAGAAACTAATAGCATCATCTATGGAAACCAAAATGGTTTCAGAGCAAATCATTATATGTTTGTGGCTGCGTGTTCATATGATGATATGATTAATTACAGCGTTCGCTAAGGAGTAAACTGTAAAATATGTTAACATTTTTCGACCTTTTAAAGGTATATAGAACCGTAAATCATACCATACTTTGGCGTGAACTTTAATATAATGAATTAAGAGGTAATAGTAACTCTTGCTTTAAAAGTTATACTTGTATATATATAAATCAGTGTGTAACATTTTCAAGGACTTTGTTACAACTTAGTCTATACAATGCTGAGTTCCACAAGGTCTATTCTGTGACTCCCTTGTTCGTACTGTATATCAACGATCTCTCTCGTGTATGCGACCTTCTTCATTTTATTTTATTCAAATTTTAGCGTATTAAATATGGCGAAGTCTGAAAATATCACTACAAAAGAACAATCGTGTTGATTGTATAACACCACTGAGATCTGGAATATATGTTGACTGCGCGGTAAACAAACCCTCCATTTCAGAGGTATCCAAATATATAATACAAAGCCAGACGTTTAAAAAGCTTATCTAATTATTATTATTCCCTCTTTTAACGTATAACATTATACAAGTAGTGATAACCATGCAGGAAAAGGTCTGACGACATTGGTGATATCGCCAATATGTAAATGACTGAGATATTTTTACATGGTATCTATAATCTATTTCGATAAAAGTCCATAAACCAGGAAGTCCACGAAATACAAATTTGGCAATCAACCAACCCAAACAATCAATATCTGCGCGCATGCATACAGCACCAGCCAGTACTATACCTTCACACAGGTATGCATACAGTTCCCTAATACCTGAATTATGTCAAAAAGGTTGCTTGAGTTGCACTGTGTATAGAATTTAATGAGTCCCTAGTTGACAGACTGATTGGCAATGTTTTCGTCTTGGTATAGCATTAATTAATAAAGCATTTATAGGAGAAAACGTGGTCAGATTCTGAGCAATATATGTACAAAGCCTTGTCACCTGAAGAATGCATATTGCACACTATATATTGTGAAGCTCAACTGTTTCATTAATGTAAATTTATATAAAGTATCTAAAGAAATCAAATTAAAGCATTGCTGGTGGAGTTGTGTTAAATACTATGCCCAAGATCCACCGGGCAGGCTCCCATGCCGTAATTTGGACATTCCTGAACGTTCATAGTAGTCTGCATATATTATGTACTGCGCAATCAACATATATTCAGATACCGGTAGATTTCTGCAAAGTCAAAAGATGCAGTCAAGAGTTTCCAGGTGATGGTAAAACCTTGTAAAGGCCTGTATAGGCTCTGTATATACATTGGTTTGGCTGTATACGCCTATGCCCATAAAACGTAAACAAAGTTAGAATAAAGACTGAAATCATGCAGGAAGTATATATAATCACTCTCTGTACTTATACATGTACATGTTACGCAGGATGTACCATTTAAACTCATTTAAATTCGCTGAATTGGTAAACTGATATATGCAGAAAAGTCTTCGTGTTTTTATGTGTACATTAAATCTATGTATAAAATGTATATACTTACACACGCATGTGTCCGCTGTTAACAGCAATACCTTAAATGACAGGCCTATATTACCTTATGGCACTGGCAAGCCAGCAATGACTCTAAATGGACGTATGTACGTGTGACAAGGGGGATCTTCTTTCGGTCAATATAAATATAAACCCTATCTCATCGTGTGTAAGTTATAAAGGTAGAACAACTCAGCCTAGGCATTTTGTGAAACTAGGACAATGCATGCATGTATATCATGCAAGAAAGCCCACTATGAAAACCACACACGGAGGCACTGCCATGCAGTTTACCATATGTAATTAGTATGGAATGTAAAGGGCCTATATGATCCATTCGGAAAACAAAATTATCCGTGCCGTACATCATTGGTTGTGCCAGTAGATAGATTAGACATAAAATCCGATTAGTGATTCTTTCATATGGGCTCTCTGTATGTATGTATGTGTATTATATTATATCTAGCTCAAACTAACTTAATCACCTATCTGGTGTCTGTGACATGTTGTCGATGCGGCACTTCTGTGATTATATAGGGCCTGTACATATAGTTAACATGCCTGTATATCAATAATCGTCCCATTCGTCTTGGATAATTTTGGTTTGCACCAAATGATGTAAAGATTAAGGTGACATTTACTTAATTCGATTCTGTGTGACAACAGGGCAAACAACAAGAAAACTAGACAAAACGTGCGCTTGGTTCGAAGTGGGATTCGAACTCTTGAAAATCCCGTTTACATAGATGTATTTAGATGTGCTTTTAAGATGTATAATAATAATAGTAAACAATAATAGTAAAACATCATACTTTATAATTATGTTTTTAGGAGAAGACTAGGCACAATTCTTCAAATAGATATGAATATCTAGAGGTATTCACTAAAATATCCCATGGTAAAAGCATCGTCAGGGATGTCCCAGTACAAAGGAGCCCTTGGTCACGTGACGCATTACACTGTCGAAGCAAGATGGCGGAAGCAGAAGCGGCAGGTGAGCGCGAATATCGACTTACGATTTAAAGAAGTTTGCAATGATTTGAAGAGGAGCGTTGATAATAAGTTGTCGACTTGAGAAGTTTACAAAATCAGTGTAAAAAAACCTGTACATAATAACTCATTTTGGTCAGGTTATTATTATATCTGCTATATTTACTATGAGAGTCATGTTTTTTTTGCGACCGATTGATTCGTCCGTCCCACTGACTGTTGCGAGTTATTTTCAGTTCTGAGCATTGAACGTGGTCTTTCAGCCTCCATTATATACTAGATCGTGTCAGTAATGTCGCCTTTCTATTATCTCCATGTGCCTTAATCTCAAACCATCGGAACATCGGCATTTCACCCGAAGTTTTATGATAGTAGGGTAGGCAATAAAACAACAACAACATGCTTTGGTCTTATTTGTGAATTACCATTGAATGTTAGATTTCATTAACTGCTCCAGGTCTGCTTGATGGTGAATCTTAGGGAGACAAAAACTTAGTGTGTGAGATTTTCTATTATGTCCTTATCTGCTTTACATGCTGGCCTGAGTAAATAACCTGATATTAATAGATTACACGTCTAGATCAAAGTATTTGACAGATGCTTTCAGATTTATTACAGTTGGAGCATCCTCAAAACTTCCATTAATAATATGGATGAGTGATAATGTAAGTTAAAGCTGTTAGTAATAGCCTCTCTGGGGCTCAAGCTGTTCTCCTGGTAGCATTTTTGTTAAATCAGTTCTGTCTGCAATATTGAGTGGTGTTACTATTTGTCTGAAATATTGTATGGCGTTACTATTTGTCTGAAATATTGTATGGTGTTACTCTGATGTCTCAAGGACTAATTGCAAAGGAGATATGGTCAAATCTATGGTGGATAAAGCCATTTGAAAATACAATAAAAAGTTAAAGATATCATTTCATCATGAGATTTCTTTCTAATCTGACTGTATATGCAGCAGCCGATCTGAGAGAAACCTATTGAAAGGGGTATATGACAAAAACTTCCAACCCTGTCCTGTATGTCGTGTGCCATTCCGTGCAGAAACATAATACAATAAGTTAAGACCAGTGAGAAGAAAGGCTACATTATTCAGTTATCAGATACCTTTTTGGAGAACTGATCATAGTGTATATGAATTTTATTTTGACTGAATTTGTGTTTACTGGAAACTAGCAACATGTGCACTCACACTGTCAATTATTCTTAATACATTGCTGATGGACCCAAAAATCACATGCTGATGTAAGTCAGTGCCACAAATATTGCTGTTGGTGACATGAAGTCATTCACATTTCTGGCATTTTTTACAAATGTACATGGCTGGCTCATATGGTTAAAATGCTGGCTCACTGCAAGGTTTGGGCCCTTGACCATTAACCAGCTCTCTAGTTCAGGTACATGTAGATCGTAAAAGACAGTGGGTTACTCTTTTAGGCTGTCCGGTTTCTTTCATCAATAACTTCATCTCTATAATATAGGTGAAACATTCTTGATCAAGTACAGCCTCAGCCCTTAGAAACAAATTAACAAAATAAATCATACCCAACATGTATATTTATTAAAAGAAGTAGACTTGTCATTAAAATCAAAGTAAAAAGGTGCACAAATGACAGAAAAGTTGATCTTTCCTATGGGAAAAGGTTGAGAAATTAGCATATATCTGTTCTATTACTGTATCTGATTGAGCCATTGTATATTACCTAATGATCAATTCTCAGAGAGAGGCATAAAATCAAAAAGTAAATTTGTATCCGCCCTTTTGCCGTCATGATTGGGTTGGAGAAACTGTTGTCACTTTTGACAGATACAGATTTATTAATTCTGCTCATTTATCTGTTCATCACTCTTTTCACATTGTATATGTGTAATTATGGATAAGAGTATTATTGAACATATATGATATTGTAACATATCTCCTGTATATTGTCCTTGTTTAGTAGTTCTCTCTTACGTGTAGTTTTTGCTACTAAAGTAACCACGAAAGTAACCATCTTGAATAGCTTTTTTATTGCTTTAATAAATTTCTAGGTAAAAGTAGTGACAGGCAAAGTTTGTGCTTCTCAGTAAGATGTGAAACCAGCTGTGAAACAGTGTGACTTTCTTGACCTGATAATCAAATATAGCATAAATAATTTGTCTTTGCCATTGTATGATTAAACCTCTTTGTTGTGAATAGATAACAATAACCAAATGTTTAATATATTGAGCTAGCACAAGGACCTGCCCTCAGTCGTGATAGTGGTAATAAAGGTCTGGACATTTACAGGCCATGTCTGCTTAAGTATGTTTCATGTTCATAAAATTTGAATTTTTTACCAGTTGGATTCATTCTAGGGACTCAAGTTGCAGATTGTTGGTAAAATCATAAATGACCAACTTTATGCTGTAAGCTGTCATTTCTCTTCAGAAGCTGAATCTGCTGATTTAAGGAGACCAGCTATGGAAGAACCAAGGGTGACAAAGGTATGTATACATATTAGCATACATGTATGGCAAGCACAAGTATCTGCAGAATGCTGGTGTATAATAGTAGGCAGGCTGTGAGCCTGTTCTGTCTGATAATGCGGGGAGGGTACATATATAGAATTTGTTTATAATTTGAGGGCTTCATTGTATTATAATCAATATGCGTTTAATTATAAACATGTAACTTAGGTTTATACATGAAGCACACTCCCTGTTCCAGCTGTCAGATCATGTTTTGCTGCTCCCGTTCATCAAGAGTTTTGCACCCACTTTTTGTGTGCCTTAAAAAACAAAAATTTTATTTACTGTAGCAACCAAACTTAAAGCAATGCACCCCAGGCCCACCCAATAAGGATAATTAGTTACATAAGACGTATTTCTTGGGGGAAATCAGTTGAGTTTCCTTTTCCATCGTGTCCATGTTAGACCTATTGTAATCAGCAACGACTTTCTTGTGGAGGTCAAAGAGAGCGTCTTCTTTATGTGGCAAACTATTACAAAAATTATTATATGTCTATTATGGTAGTTTTTTTTTAAATAATATACCAAAATAAATGCATGAATTTTGGAAAACTTCATTGACTGCATTAATGGGTGTTAGGTCTAAATTCATATTTTTGTTCATTTATATTTGATGTGTGTCAGACAGATAAGGCTGTGAAGTGTTTGAGTATCAGGCTCTTGATCAATCAACTTCATGCAGGCACCATGGCTTTGATGTCTTAAAATCTTTGTATGTTGCCAATTTGTTTCACAAAATCCGTTGTAAATAGGGTTTACCCCAATAGAAAATTCCCAGCCAATCATGTCATAATGATGGGACATTGTGAATTGCAGATACTTAGAATTGACAAGCAGGAATGACAAAATATCATAGGAAATCTAGTAGACAGAGCATTGTAAAACAACAAAGAATTTAATTGAACTGCTTTTGAATAGAGTTTAAGCCTGTAGTTTCTGTATTGATTTTGGCGCAGTTGTAATTTGCCCTGCAGGTTGTGCGAGATGGAAAAAACATGAAGTTCATGCCAGAAAAAATTTTGCTGATCCATGGCTCAGTTTGTTACTAAAATGTGTCCGCTCTCCTTTGAAAAACAGCAGACATCGTTAATTTCAGATTATGCACATATAAATGAAACTTGCACTCACATTGGACAAATACGTAATTTAGTCTGTTCAGTATATCTCATATGAAGTACAGTTTGACTCATATACTCATTAGACAGACAAAGTGTATCAGTCAGAATGAAATCGGTCACTTGAGTGTGGCGGGTTGAGTGAACATTGCTAGATACTCTTTAAATGAATGTTAATAAGTGACCAGGAAAACCTGGGGTGGCAAAATTAAGTATGATTCAGCTCAGCTTAGTGATGTGATAGGTTTGTATTTAATAGCGTTTATGGCAAAACAGTAAGAACAGAAAATGTCAGCTAGAATCAGCTTTGTTGAATAGAAAATTGATGAAATTGTTCAAATAATTTTTCTCAGGGTTTTATAAATAATTATTGCAGAAAAGTTGATCACCTAAAAATTGTTGCTGCTTGTAAATGTAAGTAAACAAAATGTGGCAGGACAAATAGGATCAACAAGATCAACTTTCAGCATGAAATAAACTGCTTTCATGTAATTTTCCACATAATTATTGACTTTCTTGACCCTGCAGCATAGTCATCTTTGGAACATGAATATGTCTGTTGAGATTTTGTTTATTATGTGCAGAAATTTAGCAGGAAGTTGTTATCAAATGTAATACTAGTAGTTAAAATACCTTCCAACATGGCGAGCACAAAAATGCAACCAGATGTGATATCATGTGAAAGTTGTATGTATTTCTTGACACACATAGTTCCATTTATTTTCAGAGCCCAGACAGTAGAGTTTTGGCAGCTGTTGAGAATAACAGATCAGGTGAGAGGATTTGCATTACATTAGTTTGTTTGAGGTCATCTGTTGTTTATCAAAATATATTTTGTTTCATTTTTTGTTTTTAAAACATTATGAATATTATTATAAGATGTCATGGTAAGTCCCGAATGTTAAAACAACATTGGTCTCTGAAATTATTAAATAGAAGTTACTTTTCACATCTGGTGTTCAAAGACTTCTTCTGTTGTGAGCTGTAATATTGCATTTTAATATATAGACATTTGAAATTTTGTATTATGGAGTATCTTTTATTTTCTGGTGGTGATACATATTACTTGCAGAAAGCAATGGCTCGGCACCTGCTGCAGACAGCAGTACCCATGGCAACAAGGCAGTGTTTGGCTCCACATCATTTGGATCATCTCCTACTTCTGGACCAGTGGGATCATCAGTTATATCCCCTTCCTCATTTGGTTCACCTGGACATGGAACATGGCAGCCTTCTTACTGCCATCCCACAGGTTAGTGATCACCAAGACTCACTGGTTTCATTTGTGACGTCTTTTATGGCCTCATCCTCTGGTGTATGGTTAATACCCATCTGGTTCCTGTTCATTTCTTTTATGGTCTCATATTTGCCATTTTAGAAGCTTTTCTGCCAGGAAGCATTTACTAAGACATCTTGCCAAATATTTTTAATATTAGAGAGATAATTTTCATTTTTTAAAATGTTTTATTAGAATAACCTTTTTCCAGGTAGTGTCACATATGTATAATGTCCAAAGTAATGTAAAGGTGTATGTACTGGTGCTTTGTTGTATACTGTATTTGTGTGGAAAGAGGTAAAATTCTGCAGAAAAAAGTTTTTTTTTCATTGCAAAAACAAGAAATAAATAAATTATATATGTATCAAAGAAATCTTTTAAGAATGTGCCTGACAGCAAAAGCATTGATTGCCTCCTCCAATATACAGTAATGATTTATATCCTCTCAATTGGTGCATTTTTTACCCCCAAATCCTCATGAGTTTCATTATAGGGCCAGCAACTATATTATGAAGCTGTCATAAGCTTAGTGAATATAATGTTTTTGTAATTTAATTTAAAGGAGCACTGGACAAGGTAAAGCTTAGCAACTTGACAACTTTACCTTGTTTGAAAAAAAAGGGGGTAGACTTTTGCTGAGCTTATGTCAACTTCTGTGCCAGATCCTGTCTGAAATGTTTAGATACTGCTCTATTCAGAACACATAGCCAGATACTACTCTACTCAGAAGTCATAGCCAGGGATTGTTCATGTTGGCTTTTGTTGAACAGCATTTCTGTCGGGCATGTAGCATAGAATGGTAGTCACTTCTTGACCTTTGGTCATGTGGGTGTCAAAAATTTATTTATTAAGATTTTTAAACTTGCACCCTGGATTTTGCTCAAATGCTTAAAATAAATTAAAACATAACAATGCTGCTTCCTGTGGTTGGCGTTATTTTTAAAAAAGTCTGTATTGCTGAGCATGCTCTTGTTGGCAGCTGACAACATTTCAGGTGGGCTCTGACAGCATTTATGCAGCTGGTAACTTGTTTAATCAGTAATTCTTACCCTTTTTCCTCTTACAGTATTTGGAGCAGCGGCATCTAGTCAAGGTATTAGCATGATTAATGCGATACATGCTCGTCCTACCCATACTCAGTGCTTACTCCCTCTAACATCTTTTATAACACATACTATTTTGTCTTACAATTCAGAGTTCAACTCTGGAATAATTTGAACCGGTGCTCAGTCCTGTTACTGAACCTGTCATCTTAATATATGTATTACACGTTCAGTATTTTAGCCACAGAAGCTTTTGCTGAGAATTAATGAAACAAAAAAAGTAAAAAGTTTGATTTCAAAATTCATAAAGTTATTTTCACAGGTTTATAATCATAAAGTTTTCTTGTATATCAAGTGGCAAGGAATTATTACATGTCTGAACTGTGAGTAACTTGATCTCTTATACTTAGTCATCGTTGGGATAAGAGCGGCAGTGCTTTTTATAAGCCAGTCAAGATTCAGAGTGAAACAGATCAACTGGCATTTTCCATCATGCTGTACTGGTTTAATTTTTATTATTATATATATATATGTAATCTGTCTGTTTTATAGGGAACCCGTTTGCAGAAAAAACAAGTCTCAAACAGCCAGGTGTGTCTCGGTCAGGAACCACAGTTACATCCCAACCGTGCGAAGGTTTTTTTGCCATGTTTATGTTCATTTCAAGCTGTTATTTAAATTTCATAAAGTTGTTTTTTTTGAATATACAAAATTCTAAAACAGTTCTATGAACTTGAGAGTGACAAAACTGCGAATGCATGACAATCTAAATTGGGACAGTGGGTAATGTTTTAATATTCACAAATTTTGCCTTCTGTTTTTTCATGTTAGATATAACATATGTGTTTTGTAGGTCTCATTGCTCCAAGTCGCCTGAACACTGTAGCATTTTCACAAAAACACCCTGCCAAAGATTCTGAAGGTGAGAAGATGAATTACACACACAGTCACTATAAACATACAAATATTTTAAGATGCATTGACTACATGTACTAAAATCTGAACACAAGACATTCGTTCGATAATGGTGAGAATTGCCGTGTTTGATAACTTATGAGGAAAGTCACACATTCACTACCCTAATTCCTTAAAGAACAAGACAGCACCTGGCTAAAACATATTTCATTCGAAAGTACGATAGTCAAGCTTTCTAAAAAGTATCATAATTTATTATTGTAATGAGATTTCACCGAATAACACGTAGAACAAAATGATAATACTGCACAAATGGCTGGTGTGAATTGAGGAAGTCAGCTTGAGAATTTTATCAAATTAAGGAAGTCTCTATCAGGTTGCATCTCCCCAGTAAACCTTAGGCTTACTTATAGACGTAGTTCAGCATTTATTGTCGTTCATGTTAGCTTTTAGTCAGCATGCAGTTGCTAAATAACAAATGTCAAAGTCAGTGAAAAATTTATTAGGGAAGGTTTATGAGAATGAGAAGATGGCATCTCATTGGACAACACTTAAAATTAACTAAATCTTGTGATATAATATTTTTTCTCTGAATTTATTAGAACTGAAGAATGTAAATTTTTCCTCTTTCTCACAAATAAAAGATGTTTTTTCTTTTATAAAATACATTAAAAGCATTGAAACACCATGTTTAAGCCGAGATGCTTTCTCCGACGTCCACGATAACTAGGTCAGCATTACTCTCATCTTAGAAGCCACCTCTACAAAATTGAAGCATAAAGTCCAGCGACAGTCGAATGCCTAGATCAGCTCAGTGGTGCTAAGATTTATTTCCATTTGTGTCAGAATTGAGCATGGATCCAGCTGTACAACAATCCTATTGCAATTTAGTAAACATTAAATAGGGGTCAAAATCACCCACACAGCTCCTCCAGAGGCTACGGCCTTGAACCAGGAACTGCCCGGCCGTGCATATGCAGGGTACTCGTAGACTGTATTAATGATATAATATACTGTATGAACAGTTCAAGCAGTGGAGGAAATATGCATCCAGTATGTGAATCAGTTCTTTTTCGAGTCACACCTAAGACCTTAAAAGAGGAAGTTGTAACTTCAGCATGAACTTCAGCAAGAACTTCAGCCTGGCTTTCAGCATGAAGAGGTTAGTGCAAGGACTGGTTGACCAGTATCAGTATAATGGCTAGGGTGAGAGGGCTTACTTGCCTTTGATAAGTCATCTCAGTGAAGCAGCATTAGATAAAAGAGCAATGGAAATTCGTCCTGCAACAAGGAGGCACATTACATGCTCTCTAATCACTCCTTTGTTTTCATATGATGTTAAACCTCAAGCACTCACTCACTCCAGTTTGTCGAATTTCGGAGAAAGCTATTTATCACTTGGTCCATGGTAAATGCGACGTCACCTTGCTGTCCATAATGGACAAGACAAAGTTTCACTAAACTTTTACTGGATTGAAAAAAATCTAAAAAATATTTAATGCCAATGTAAGAAACTTTGAATGGTAGTCCTTTGGTGGACATAAACATTAGTCAGGTGCTGTCTTTCACTTTAACCTATTCGCATTTGAAAGATGAACTTTCAGTGGGATTTATGCCATTTGATTTTAAAGATTAAACTGCATCGGTTTGGTTGGCCACTCTTAGGGAAAGTATAATTTTATCAGTGTACAAAAAATCGAAAATATTCTTGAATAAACATCCTACAAACATAAGGAAAGACTGAAGAACTACATTAAGGATAAAAATTACTGTGTTTGATGATTATTGAAAGCTGTTCTACATTCAGTAAAAATGAGTATGGCTCAGCTGGACCAAGCGATGGGAGTTTGAATTTCGCTGGAAACTGTTAAAAAAGGAAATGTCCTGATTTGGTCAAAAGTAAAATACATCTGTGTAATATTTGGTAATGTTGTGACTTGCTCTTTACAGATGTCTCTATCATTTTAATTTTTTTTTTTTGAAGATGATAAAAAGCAACGCCCTGTGTCTTCCTCCATCTTGACCCCTCCAAAAATATGTAGGTCCTTCTCTTGTTACTAACACCTTTGGAGTACTTTTTGTTCTTGAAAAAGAGTTTTAATGCATTCACACATTTCATCTAGATAATGTCATCTTGGTCACTATGAAGATACAAATTAATGTTCTTGAAAAATGTCTGTTTTGAACAAAGAAATTTCTCTATTTTCAATAAAGTTAAATAGTCATGATGAAATATGACTCATGGTAATAGCAGGATGTCTGAACTGTTGGATACATGTATGTTATAATGGAGAAACTCTTGAATTATGTGTGTTACTTAAAATTAGTGATTGGAAGTGACAAAAAAGAGGTCCCGAGTTCAGCGCCAAAGTTTTCCCTGAGACCATCAGTTTTATCACCTGGCACTACAAAAGGTAAAATACATATGCACATTTTACTTCATGTACTCTACAAAAATTATTTCAAGATAAATTTGATCACTTGTTAGCAAAGTGAACAAATGATAAGTATACCAAATGCTAAAAAAAGCACCATATTCCAGTGAATTCATCTTATGCAGCGTTGTATTTAAGCAAGCACAAGTTTGCAGTACCTGCAACATCCTATTTAAAAGTTGTTGTCTTGCATGGATTGCCTTGTTAAATTCATTGCCCATGTTTGAAAATAGGATAACTCACCAACAGATGGATGGACTGAGAGACTTACAGAGCTTGCTGTTCAGAATAAAAGAGGCATTTCTACAAGATTAATGAATTTCATTTACATTGAGATATATTGAACATAAATTTCAAACATTGACATCAAGGGACTTTCCCTCATCAACATGTATGATATGATGAACAATATTAATCGATAGGTTGAGAATTTGAGTGTTTTTTTTTAAAACAGTAAAAAAGGGAATAGGTGCTTGTGAGAATCTCTTACTGCATAATGAGAATCAAAAGTAGGTACCGTATTAAAATGATGTGTAATAATCATTACGTCTTTTTTTCCAGATAGCATCCCTGCTAATCCATTATTAAAACCTGCCACACTCCCATCACCCTCAGATTCTCACGCAGGTGAGTTCATACGGTTGAATGTGGGCATCTTTTTTTCCTTTAATTCTTATTTTTACCATAGACAAGGGAAACAGCTCTACATGCATTCATTAAAGAAAAAAATGTTACAAGGTAATCTCAGATGTACAAAGTTTCTCAAAAGTTTGTGAGTGTTTTCACCATGAGACAACTTTAGCAAGCAGGTTTGGTGTGTCCTTGAAAGAACGAGATTGAATGGAATAGCATTTTGCCATTAACATTTTGATACCTGTTATGCCTAGAATCAGAAGAACCTTCAACCTCTGACCAGAAGTCTACCACAAGCGTGAACAAAACAAAGACTGATGATGCATCCTGCCCAGACAGTTCAAACAATGGCGTTCTCTCATCGGAGACTACTGTGTCTTTGACAAACCCTGTGGACAGTTCTGATGCCATACAAAGCCGACTTACAGCCAGCAATGCCGATGGGTAAAAAAATAATAAAATCTATAGCAAACGTTGTGTGGTATATATTTTAGTTGTGGTATGTTCAGGTTACAAATCTAAAAAAGACATCCTACATGGACCGCTTCGGTGGGTTTATGATTAGAGCATCTGGCTCGAAGTCTGGAGACCATGAATCAAACCTGGGTCACATCATACCAAAGACTTTAAAAATGGTACCTATTAGTGCGGAGAGGTTAGAACAAGGAAATAGTTCTGGTTTCGGTATAATGTGACTGGGTGGGGTGTCATGCGTGGTATCTTCGGCATGGTACTTCAGTGCATAATTCATGTGCTGTAGTGTAAGTGAAATATTCTGTGGTGCAATGTACAGCATAAGACACTAATCAGATGAAAAGATAATGAAAGAAATTCTTGAGTAAGAGTAAAACGCCAATGAAATAAATAAATACATGTTTACTAAAACATGATTGAGACAGACAGTCATTTGTCATATCTTTCAGTGGAAGTGTTGAATCTAGCTCGGATGGATTTGTATTTGGACAAAATTTAGCAGACAGGGTAATGGTGAGTACAGAAGAAGTAAAGATAAAGCATTTTGTGCTCTTGTCAACAACTTTCTTTTGGAAGCTTGTTTTAAGTGTTATTTAGTGCATTTCGTACCTTACCGTATTTGAGTTGATAAAAAAATAGTTTTTCCCTGTCTGGGCATTTTTACTTACTTTGATCCGTGATATCTCGGTTACCCTACGTCACAAAAATAAAACGTGATGTTTTTTTAACTTTAAATGTGACTCTTTATCTATACATATCAACATTTGGTCTAAAGTTGTATTTTTTTTTAAATTCATTTCAGTGCAGAAGGGGAAAATTAGTGTTCAGGATAGATTCATAATTTTGGATGTTCCGATTATGTTTTCCAGTGTGTTTACTGTAGAATTTAATGTAAATCTATATAGTTTCCATGGCAATAATGTGTGGATCAGGTTTTTAACGAGATTTTATGCGTAACTGATTTTATGTGGTATTGCCAGAAAAAATACTTTAGTGTTAGTGTTTTATTCCCCTTTATTTATTTCTGTACAAGGCTTTATCTTGGTGTAACAAAAAGAAGAATCTGACCCGAACACAGTCCAGTTTGTTGGATGTTTTCGCATTTGGCCACCAAACTATTATTATTTCATTGATTAAGTAAGTCTTGAATGAAGCTTATGCATCTTACAACCAGTGTCATCCATAGGTTGGTCTTTTTTTGCAGGGTGTAAGTTCTTCAGCAATTAGCAGTAGCACACCTGCCTTTGGAGCTAGTAACCCAGGCAACAGTAGTGCAGCTGGAACATCCACCCAGAACAGTGTGGATGGGTTTGTATTTGGACAGAACTTAGCAGACCGTGTGGTGAATGCCGACAAATCTGAGAGCGAGGAAGGCCCTGATGTCCCTGATACAACCTCATCTACAGATAAGCCTGCGGGAGCCTCAGGCGGAGGTAACCGTTTTTATCTAACTGAGGCAGGATTTCAAATGATCATTTGTAAAATACTTTCTTTTTATTAAGATAACAATTTGTGATTATCTTAAGAGCTTCTGACTACATGTAATTAACCATGCCGACATGATTTAAAATCAATGTGGACATTATGCATATACTCAGAATTTTGATTAGATTTGGTTAAATGTGTTAAACTAGCTGCACAAAATAACTTAGGTCATTTTGAATCCACATTTTGAAAGACTTGATGAAACCTGATGTAGTAGAAATGATTGCTTATACCTTTCAATATATCAAAGAACCTGTGGATGGCTGTGGGTTTTCTCACGGCTCTGCCTGGTTTCTTCTCACTATATCGCTGGCTGGTATCATATAAGTTAAATATTCTTGAGTATGACATAAAACACTAATCAAAGAAATAAGTAAATAAATACTGTATTTAAGCTTCAGGCTAGTAGCATTATATTATCCCAACCCCACCTTTAACCCCCAAACCTCCCAATTCTTTAGACTAGTGTATTAACCCTGTTAAATGGAATGAGGACGAAATGAATGCTTTCAGACCTATGTATAATATTATATACATGTACTTTCTGAAACACTTGAAGACGAGCTAATTTTCAAATTCTCTGTTTTGTATAAAGATTTAATTCATTAGGTTGTTTGTTATGACAGAAACAGATATATCATTTGAAAAATTTTAGTCCAGAGTGTAATCATAGGAAAAAATATTGAGGTTAATATTTAGTTTGCAGAAAAACATAGGGTTGAGAATCCAAACAGAATATTTTGAAAAATTATGACATAAATAAACCATAATTATTGGTGAATATGTAAAAGTTAGCATATTTTTGTCTTTCTAGAAAAAACAGCATTGTCTTTAGAGGAGTCTGCTCGTGAGTATCAAGCCAAACACGGCACAAAGCCTGAGCTGGAGGAAGTGGAGGTGAAAACAGGTGAAGAGGAGGAATCTAATGTTTTACAGGTGAGAGGCATAATGAGAGAGTTATGTTGGTCAAGTGCAGTTTGTGCAACTCACATCTGTGTATGAGTTGTGCATATTTAATGAGGACTGTAATTCTCTTTGGTCATTGGTGTAATAACTGCTCCAGATTGTTTTCGTTGGATAAAATTTTTGTGCAGGTTTTTTTTTTTGGGTAACCTTAGATCATGTTCAAAAACAAGATGTATGCCTAACTTTTGCATATTTAACAATTTTTTATTCTCATTGGTCATTATTTCGGTGTAATAAGTGCTTCAAACATTGTCCAATGGGTTACCGGCAGATTTTCCTCTCACAAAAGTGGTGCTAGTGTTTCATCTTTAACGTATTTGGTGTACCCACTGATGTCACGCTGCAGTAGAATGTCCAGCGTCATTGAAATGATGTAATACGTCCGACTTCAGACTTCTGCTGGTATCCCATTGTAATAAAACTTTATGGTCATATTCTCTTATGGCGACCCAAATTTGAAAACCATTTGATCCATGCCTAGGTTTTGCATATGTAGCAAGGAATATAAATTATTTGGATTTCCTTGTGTATAGTTTATTTGAAAGGGGTTTGATAGCACAAAGAATGAAGTCAACAGAAATGATCTGTGGTGAAGGCTTCTGCTAGTTGCATTGTAATTTGTGTTGTAGATTGCTGATATTTGTATTACTTTGTATAATGAACACCAGATTTTCAGCATAAGACTTTAGTAATAATGTATAGGCTTGAATGAAGACTCTTGATTCATGACAGGGATGAAAAGAATAAAGCACTGATTGTTCAACTTCTTCTTTTTTTTGACAGGCCAACTGTAAATTGTTTGTGTTTGAGAATGCAACTCAGACATGGATAGAGAGGGGGAGGGGCCAACTACGGTTGAATGACATGGCCCCTGTGCATGCGGAAACTTTCCATTCCAGGCTGGGTATGTTAAACTGTTGTGTGTAATAAATCTTGTTGTGGTTAATGTATTTCTTTTTGGTTTGCTGAATATTATTAGTTCACAAAGGTTGATATAGTTGTGTATAGTAGTGCAGTAATATGTCTTTGATGATTAATTATTTTTTCTGATTATATGCTTATAGCGTGTTTTTTTTAGAGTTAAATCAAGAAATAATAGCCCATGTGTGAAACATTATTACGTTTCCATTTGGTCAAAATATCTATGGTTACTGCAGCGGTTGGACTAACAGCTACATGTATGAAATGAGAAAACCCCCCAAAGAAATGAGCAGTTTTGTTTCTTTTGTTCCAGTGATGCGGACACAAGGAAGCCTGAGACTTATACTAAACACTAAAATCTGGGCTGGAATGACAGTGGAGCGTGCAAGTTCCAAAAGTATCCGAGTGACAGCCAGTGATGGGGAGGATGGGATCAAAGTGTTCCTTATTACTGTTAGTACAGCATAGACCTTTCCAGATATTATGTCATCTTCTCCTGATCTTCCACTTTGTCGTTTATAAAATATATATATACTCCAAAAACTAATGATGTAACATCTAAATTATGTTATTGTTTGCCAATGACATCCAAGAGTAGAACTAATGTCATAAATGTTGCATTTTGATATTGCCCCGTCATATACAGAGTGTTTGCAATGAAAGACAATGACATTATTTGGTAGAAATCATGTGATTATTCATAGAAAGCAGTTAGTATTTTGTAAGCATTCTTTTGGTTTCATTAGTCTTGTTGTTTTATGTTTCTGTTTGATTAGTGGTGATGTATTAAGTTTGGCGTATATTCTAAACCAACAGGCTGAAATGATGGTAATAAGATTTTGTCTCCATGCTCTATAAATATTAGTTGTGAGTGATTCTTTCTTAGACTGTCTTTTGTGTTCTCTCACTATCCTTACTATAATGCTTCCCTCCTAGGCAACTCCTAAGGATAGTGAGAATATATTAAGTGCCATTGACTGGAGAGTACAGCGGTTACAAGTTCTAGAGGAACAAAAGCGGAGTTTGACTGCGGGTAAAACAAGTGAGAAACGAAAAGCAGATAAGCTAGATCCAGAAACACTCAATAAAAAACAAAGGTAAGTACATATTGTCAGTTTTCTTCAGTGGTTTGTTTCATATCTATCAAACTCAGTGGTGTAACATAATTTTTTTTAGTGCCTGCCATCAGGGCAGCCTGCACCTCAAGTCAGCCTGCCCTTACTGGATTGGGCCTGCCATCAGGGCAGATAATAGCCTTAATCTACCTGCCCAAAGCCAATGTTTGACGGAGCCAAATGTTACCAGATGACAAAAAAATGGTAGCTTTACCTTTGTTTGGAATCTTTTTGGAGCAGTTGTTTGTTAGAAAATGGTGTACGCCACAAAATCGCAGCTTTGCGTCAGCAATGGATTTAATGTTAAAAATACAAACTCTCCTGTGCCCGGCTTCTCGCTCTGGATGCATGCATTGTGGTTTGTGTGTCACGGATAACACAGAAAACGTTTCATGGGGGCAGGCATGTTGGCAGGCGTTAGATAACACAGAAAACTTCCTCACCCATTGGCGGAACTCTTGTGTGGCAGAGGCACGTTTGTCGTTTGTAAAGTTCGCAAAGCATTGCAGCTGAGACAGTATTTGCACAACTGGAATTTCATTCAGTATTTCTGAGTGGCTATTTTTTACTTTTTCTCTTCAACCGACATCTTTGAAGGGCAAAGGATCTGCAATGAGAATACTTGTGTAAATCACAAAGTTTCACTTTTTTTTACCTTGTAGTAAATATGGATACAAGTACTATGTGTAGCCTACATGTTCTGTCCTGATTTTTCAGAAAATGCCAGTCATCTGTAAATCCACAAGATGTACGTGGAACTACAGAAGAATCAAACGACTCAAGTTTAGGTGACCCAGAAACAGAAGGTAAATCTGTAGCCATTAAGAGCAAAAGACTCACATGTATTATCAAAAGATGAACAATTTTATGTGTGTATTTGGTGTACCTCGCTTGTTAACAACAATTTTCTAAATAGTTAACACTTGCAGTAATTGAAGTAAAGAATAGTAATGCCAGGGTGTGACCCAATAAGGAACTTCTTCCAGCTTGTATCAAGACAGTCTAAAGCTATGAACTCATTGGTTCTTTCCCTTATTATGTCACAATTATCAGTGTGTGCGAGCTCATAAAACATATATGAAGTACGCAGAAGAAAACGATGTGTTCTACTGTCTTTTGGACCTTTTGTGTAGCTTGTCTTCGAGTCCATAAACCAGAATCTTAAAAAAGTAAAAAACCTGTTTTAATCTCAACAGATTCACTTATGGCTTAACATCAAAAACTTTTATGGCAGACTTTTATTAACCAAAGGGGTAGGGCATGTCGAGGTATTTGCAGTGCCTGAACTACAGCCAAGCCATATATAACAATAAAAATGATTGAATATGAACATTTTTAGAGACCATGATGCTTTATTAAACAGGTTGTACACTTTCAGCATTTTTTCTACTTTTATTATTTCAGCTTCCAATGAAAGCCACTGTTCCTCTTTAACAGGAAAGTCAGAAGATGAGTGACCAAAGTGAACAATTATGTCAAGAGTAAACAATTAATATGGTGGCACATGGATGTTAATGGGGCGGAAATGCTAGCAAGGAACATTTCAGAAAGTGCATCAAGAGGGACAGAAATGTTGGAAAACGAAGGCCTATAAAATTTGATGTCCTTGCTGCAGTTCAGTTGATGTCAGAATGTCATGAAGTATTTTTGCTGGATCCAGGTTCAGAGGATGGTGTTCTGCATTGAGAAACTTCTGTTGATCAAAGGGATTCAGAAAAGAATAAGGTTAAGTCAAAAGGAGGATTTTGTGCAGTTAAGATACAAACACTGTTGAAATGTTTTTTGGCAACCTTACAGTGGTGTACAGAAATGTTAATGTGTGAATTTGCAAATACATGTGAATAAAAGGCAAAACTTTCGGATAAAAGTTGAAAAAAAAAAAGAAAAAAAAAATTACACACACACATGCACGCACACAAAAATGAAAATCAAAAACCTTTCTTCTGCACTTAGCCTTTTCTGCTTTGTTTGACAAATATGCATTTAAGTTCTACTGTTTTTTTTTGCTTTTTATTGATTTTTTTTTCTTCTCTGTTGTTAATTTCCCATAAAAGACTATTCTGTGTACAAAACTTGTAACCCAGACAAAATTCTTGCTGTTGCAAAAAAGTTGGAATCAGCTGGAATAGGTTGATGTTTTGACATAAATTCATATAAGCCATATAGATGTGTCATTTACCACAGTTTCAGCTCACATTGCTCAGTTTGGTCAAAGACACTCGGCTGATTACCATGGTGCAGTAAGGTACCTAGCTGAGTGCTTGTTTCACCAAATGAGTTGATGTTATGTAATAAGCACTAGTGTCAAACAGTGATAATAGCAGAGGCAGTGTCAGCTGATTTTATGTGATATGGCCATTGTTTTGCGTGGGTGAGAAAGGCATGTCTGTGTTGTTCCCAAGATTGTATTTTTACAAATAGGGGATACATTTTGGAGTCAGATGTGGAAGTGGGGATACGACTGGCTCCAATAGTACTATATATACTGGATCAACGAAGACTTGGCTAAATACCAGTTCCAGCTGTAACCAGTACATCGTCAGGTGTTCGTAAGCTAGTCTTAGCAAAGTACTACCATCATGACTATGCCACTGTTAATGGATGCATCAATAGGCTTTTCGTAAAACCTCATTCCATATCAGATGCCACATTATCACACAACTATGAAGGAATACTGTGTTAGATCAAGCACTGTTGCTTTGAAAAGTATTATTTGCTATGGTTGAAAGTGCTTGGTATTGTAATGTTCCCTTGTTGACACCTTTGTGTTGTCAAAGATTATTTTTGATTGTTTAAATGTCTTTGTTTTGGTAAAAAATACTCGAGCATTATACGTTGTCATTTGTAAAAAGGCTTGTTTGGTCCATTTTATGAATAGTTCTAAAACAGACTGACTTGCTGACCGGACAGAGACTTGTTTCTTCTTATGTGTACTTAATTTGGTTTATTCCTTATCAGAGATAAGAAATGAAGGGATTCAAGAAAATAATATGATATAACGACCGGCATATGACATTAAACTTACGAAACTGGAATGTGTGAATGTAAAGGTAATATTTTTACATGCATTAAAGCTACATGTGATGTATTGACAGTACTAATCTGTATCTATTCATTCATACATGTAAATAGCTGGTGATATGCAGTAGAGGTTTCAACATTGTGCTGTAACCTGTTGACTGTTCATGCGGAATCCTTTACAAGCACATCATAGTTGCAGTGAACAACCATTCTCCATACTATAATAATTAAGAAGACTTTTGTCCTGTTTGAAGAGGCATTTTTTGTTGACTGCTCCTGTATTTTTTTTACCTGCCTAATCAGTAATCATGAGAATTCATTATATCCTATACATTATAGTTTAGTTCATATTTCATGTCTTAATCAGTTGATCTACATAGTATACCTCAGACAAAAGTAGTTACCAGGTAGACTGACTGAAATAGACAAATGTTGGAGAAGGCTATGTATGTTGGCAAAATTTTATTACTCCAGTAGATCTTTTGTTTTGAGTTAGGCTATAAGCTTCTTTGTACACATTTAGATCTGACATACTGAGTACAATCATTCAGCCTACATTTTTCATTTATGTTTAATATATATTCACTTATAAAGTCTTTGTTCAGTCAGCCCAATGCTTCCTGTAATTAAAGTTTCTTTACAGTATTTTCACTGTCCTATACATGTATCTTAGATTTCTTGTATAATAATTATAGTTCTATGCTTAATGATAATAACGTACTATTGCTGGTTTGGGATAACAATATCTGTAGTATGGGAAGGGTGGGGGGATATTTTTACTTAACAGACAAGGTATCACTCATACATTCATTGATGCAAAAAATTATTTGTTATTTTCCCCAATTGAGTGAATCCTTTAATAGTGAATATATGTGTTGGTAAGAAGAGGGAAACGTCCAAGATAGTTCTAATCCTTACAGCAAGGGTTTAGGACTATCTAAAGACTTCCTCATTACAACACTTGTTATCTGTAAAGTATGCTCGTTAGATAGTGCTGTGAATTTGTCTATGGTGTAATCATATTGCACTGCTCCTGCAGTATTTGTGTTATTTTGTACTGCCCCGCAGTACAGTTTGTAGTATTTCCTTTGTGAGGAATTCAGTGTCCAAACTATTGGATGTTTCTTTGTTTTTATTTTCACCCATTCTTGACTTACTCGCTACCACTACCATTTCATTACAGACACATAACAACTTAAGTCATGAAGTGTTCTGGCTGTAAGGTTGTGTTTGAATCCAACTCCAACTCCGCGTTACACAGGAAGTTTGAGGATTCCCCAACTTGTTGGGGGCACTGTGGTATTTCCTATTCCCTCCTTTTCTTAACGATAGGTCAATTCCAGCATTGTGCTGTTGCAGTGAGACGTTAGAAAAGGTTAACATAGTGGGTGAATGGATCATTTTGTTAAAGATTTGCTCTGTTCATTGCTATGTGGTTCTTGGCCTATGGCAGAAGCTTCCTCCAACCAAGGTTCTGCTACTTTGGAAAGTGTCGTGCAATGGGCAATTGTTTTTTGGCAGAGGGCCTACGTTCCTTCACCCATAACCCTTGAAAGTGGAATATTCTGAAGTACAGAGTTAAACCAAAGTAAACTTAACAAATAAAACGGCATTGACAGGGAGGTTAGAGCTTCTGTCTCTCAGTTGAAAGATATGATTGCTAATACATAGTAGAGCCAGTATTTACATCTGGCAGTCTCAATCATTCTTAATTGTTACTCAGGATTTAGAGGATTGGATATTTACTAGGGCCTCTTCCACAAAGCGTTTGGAATCAATATCAATTATAATTACCCTAATTCTTCTAATTTTTGGGACGGATGTTAGTAGTGCTGAAAGCAGAGTATTACATTTCTTTCCCAGCCTTTTGGAAAAGTACAGATATGATTATGTTGTTCATTAGATGGTCTAACCATGTGAGAAAAAAGAAACTCAATATTCCTGCTGGAATTACATATATATTGGCTAAAAAGAACAGACCAGGTGTCCCAAAATTAGAAGAAATAGGGTAAGGTGTTATATATACCCTTGTCCTTGTTTCTCAGGACATGAAATTCCTGAAGGGAAACACCATACATGCTGATACTAAGACCGCCTGCAGCTCTCATATTAAACTTCAGGCAGGCAAAGTGGTAGTGACACTGGAAATGACAATGCCAACCATGACATTTTGCTAAAAGTATGTGTACCTCAAAAATACACATCATGAATTAAACCCTTGTATGGTAGACTAAAATTATTTTCATTCAGAGGCTTTCTAATTTGAAGATTTATTTTCATATGCAGTTTAAATGTAGCGTGTACCGGTAAATGCCATGATAGGAGTTGTATGTAATCGCTATAACCGCATATTTAATCTTGATAAAGGATCTGAACAAATACTGGTATCTTGACACAAAATGTGTAGCCTTCATGAAAAAATTAAGCACCGTTTCTCAGTAACATAAATAAATGCCTGAATCATGCATCTGTGTATGAAAAAGTTCTCAATTTTTTGTGATCAAAGATGAGCAGATGAAACTGAAGGTTCGACCTGTATTGTTTTGCAGCCATTACTTTTTCAACAAGAAAATAATACACACTCAACTATATGCAGCTTTGTCCTACATCTTCATGAGAGTGAAATCCACAATAAAGCATAACAAATACTGGATTTCAAATTTGCGACTAACCTGTGATAATACCACATAAAAATTTTTAAAGGTAAAAGAAGTTACTGAATAACTTACAGCAACTGCAATTCCAGTTTACCAGTAAATCTGCCACTCATATACTGACCTGATTATAAATAAAGTAGACAATGAAGTTAGTAAATGTCCAATGATGACTGTATCACAACATTGCAAAATACTGGTTGTCAATGATTACAAGTAATAACTCCCATACCTTTTAAGCCAAGTCACCAAATGATGCACTTTTTGATGCACTTTCATGTAGCTCATGGCAGTAAGTTTCATGCATCCAAACATCAATGTAGCTTCCATAATACTTTGGCAGGTCTATAATGTACACATACACGACACATTGTAAATCTGTCGGACTCCATGATTTACTATTATCAATACCTTAATTAGCCTTCTGGGAGGATCTTTCACCAAACATTTTAAGTCCTATTTCTCGTAGCTTTTTTTGTGAAGGATGTCTAGCTTATACTGCCATATGGCCATGTCATTTACAAGAAAAGTGAAAAAAAAGTTATGAAGTTTTATGAAAGTGGCCCCTGGCACTTTACTGATGTAGGTGATCAAGTTTTACACATTTATACAAAGAAGCAGGCACTGCACATTGAAGACAATAAGAGAAAGTAACACCTGGGATCTTATATATACTTACTTCTGATTAATTACTGAGTAATTGGATCAGTTGACCTGATTATAAGTTCACAATGTATTATAGGCATACACATACAAATGTTCATCACATAATATTGACGGCATCTCTCGTGTGGCTATAGTGCTTATATCATATAACAACCTTGCACATGTGACTAGTGAATTAGTGGGTAATGCATCACACGGGACTAACACTTAATCACTCATGAAGGCACGGTATTGTTGCTGGTCTTCCACCATTTGCCGAAACACTTTGTACTTCTTGTCATGAAAGCTACAAATGAAAAGACAGTATCTTAATTTTGTGCACCTCTGTCATGAGAGTGCAAATTATTCTCTACTGAATCCCACAGAAATGTACACTGGATCCTCTGAGAGGTAAACTTATGTAGGAATAAAACTCCTCAGAATTTTTAAATAACGAAATACAGAGGGATAGTGACAAGCAAATTTTACTGTCCAATAACAATCATGCAGGTTCACTTTTCATTGTAACATAAATGTCTATGCCCATGTACAATAATACATTAGGAAAGTTAAGGATGACCTTACCTGAGGTCATCAAGGTTAGGAGTCATGACCTGTCCCCTCCCACCCATGGCCTTCATAGCAGACTGTAAAATTAAATTTGTGGGGCACATGTATGTTCTACAACTATTTAACTAATATATTATAAAAATGAGATCACTGTCAAAACTTGAGGTCATATCAGATCTCTTAAGAAGTTCAATGTCTTTTCTCCGGTGTGACTTTCACACTGAACACTGCATTATTAAATTCTTGTGTTAAAAGTCCTACTTAGCAATACCGTCACTCAGACATTTTGAGATGATTACAGAGGAGTCATACATTCTTACATTTAATTTTCTTGGAGTAGTGCCAGCATTCTGCCATCTTGCACCTCATTCATTTAATTACAGTGTGTCTCCTGTGAAAGTAAAGACCTCCACAAACACTTTTATGCTAATTCCTACAATTTTGGAGGCCTCACCTGCATTCTTTAGCAGGCTGTAGATCTCAGAGATCATCCATCATGACAGCTGTGGTGAGTGTAAACAACTGTGCAATATGTGAAAGGCACACTCCAGAGAAGACCATGAATTTCCTTTGCTAAGATATCCAATAAGGCTTCACAACACAGTCATCTATACTTTATGAGAAATTACACTTCAATATCTTCCTTATACATATGCTATACTTATGACTGGACAAACTTATTCCACAACAACCTTAGTTTTACTAAACTTAGAAAACAAATTTAAAAAAGTCCTTGTAGTAGTGGGTCAAAAATTACTACTTGCTTCATCTCACCAATATCATTGGTATCCAACTCTGTCTCAATGCATAAAAGTATAACCTAATTACCATACATTCAGAAGTGCTCTGAAGATAATGTACGCATACAACATTATAATAGCTCGTCTGACAGCAACCTGCAGATGGTTTTCGGTTTCCCTCGGGCTCTGCCTTATTTCCTCCCACCATCAAGTATTCTTGAGTTCATATACAGTACCACAATGAATCCTAATTATGTGCTTTATATAACCAAGTTAACGTGTTCAGGAACAGTTTATAATGCTATGAATGCCAAGTAACCAAAGAGCTTTTTCTGACAAATGACAAACCTGTACAGAATAGTGACTGGCTGAAGCACAGGCCCCCAACATGGCAGCCCCTAACAACACTGACTCTTTCTCTTCAGGCAGAACTACTGGCATCCCTGATTGTAAAAACGTCAAAATATGTGATGTATTTCTGGATTATTACATGTTCACGATATTTGCAGGACAAATGAACCACATGCCTAGTCTGTATCCACGATAAACCACTGGCAGTAACTCTCGGCAGTCACACAAAATTAAAGTAAAACAAAGCTAAAATATGAAGTAAGGCTCATCATAAAGGCAACTAAAAACTATGCATAAAAATACTTTCAATTATTTTTTCAGATTTTTTTGAGAGTGTTGAAAGGCATTTAAATGTTTGAAAACTACCTTTTTTTTCTGATGTTTACCGGAAGGCAGGAATTTTTGCGTAATCTTTTACTCATAGCTAAAAAGAGTTATTCCAAAATTCTATGTCGTGATTAGAGTCAGATAAAACTTCCTGTGACGTCAGAGTTCCTAACCTCTGATAGTATGGTCCATAAAGCCTACCTTAGCAGTCAAATGTTTGAGCGCCTTTAACTTTTTTCACAAAAATCTAAGAAAATAAATTAAAGAATATCTATGCATAGTTTTAAGTGGTCTACTTAGCAATGCCTACTTCGATTTTTAGGGTTTTTTTCCTTTAAGCAAGTTTTGTACACTTTGAATTAATCTAGTCACACCTGGAACTTTACTTAGACCCATCAACTTTCAAGTCAATTACTTGGAAAAATACACATAAATTACTAGAATCCTGTCATCAAAGTTTTTAATGCTGCGTAACTTTCTGTGTGTTTTTGTTATCTCAAACAGCCTATATAATATGTAGCACATGGATATTATTGCTTCACTTGAAACAACTGTCTGCCTCATTTTGTTATTTGTTTGAATCCAGATCTTCCCAGCTCAATTCCTGCACTCACAAACTACGGCATGGCACACTTTCCCATTCTCAAAATATGCACGTGTACATGTAATAATAATTAATTAACATCCCACAATAGCTAAAATATAAACTCATTTCTCTGAAACATGTATATAAAGTGATCTCACTTTAATTAGTTTAAATGATAGAATAAAGTTGTTGAAGACAATTGCACTGCTCCCTTGAAATAACCTGCTCGTCCGGACCCAAATCTCCACAAAATCGAATCCAGGCAAGGGAGATAATTTGTAATGGATGGAAGAAGCAGAAATCTGAACGTGACTGGTGACAATTTTATGATCGAATGTACAGAAGAATTTCAGGTCCTTATGTTGATCGAGTTAACCGATTTAATAAAACAATAACAATTATAACAATTCCAGCAAGTCTCATCTCTTCTTGTCTTGAAATAATAAAAAAACATTATCACATGTAAAGTAATTTACCATGCAAAGCATTACTGAATGGATTGCTTTATCTGCTAATCTATAGTCTGTTATCTTCTAGAAAGGCAAACTTTAGACCTCCATGACAATATATCAAGAATTCTTTATTATATTCTGGAATAATGTATTTTTCAGAGAACAAACCTTAGTTCGCCTTGACAATGTGTAAGAAAACATAGATGGCAGCAACACATTAATACATCGCTGGACTGATGACAACAAATTCGTCACTCAAAATTAACACAAAGGAGGATTCTTGCCTCTTGGCTTACCCCGGTATGCGTAGGATTACGACAGTCAGTACAGTTTTTATTTATCATTTATTTAATTAATTTTACATTAAAAACTTACACTCAACATACACTCAAATCTGGCCTAAGTTATGCCTAGAGACGTACTTATGAGAACGTACTTGTGGGGGACACCACACCATTGCCTTAATTCTGATTTCGTGGTAAATCGATCCGCGTAAATTCGAGGGAGCAATGTATCACCCAGAGGCATTTTCATTCAATAATGGTTACCTGTAACATCTGCATTCATGGACACAAAGAGAGGGTTCTTTCTCAGACCTCCACACAGGTAAATTACATTTATCACCTGTCCTTTGATCTTCATTTCCTCCAGGATATGCCGTGTTCCATACTAGATGAATGAAATAAGATGCTCGAGAATACAACAGTTACAATTATGAAATTGCTCCACCATCAAACAATTAAGCTACAGACATGTAAATATATACTTACTAATATTAACGTAGTAGTTGCTAATTACAACTTTGGCCTATTTAAGATTCAGACAGAAAATCCCCTGCTGAAATCTTTCAAGGAAACAATCCAGTATACTTCTTTGCTTGATAAGATAACTTGCAGTTTTATGAATATAAATATCCATTTACTTGTTTACTCTGAGTTAATGTAACCACATTAATTGACTGAAGTCACTGAAAGTACATGTGTATTTGTCCTTACACATAATGCCTGGACTGTAGCTAAATACAAGATTGCCAAGTCTTCACTGCTGGCAGATAAGGTAAGCCCAGAAATCTGCATAAACAGAAATATGAAACATATATCAGCTTCTTCTACTACCCCAATTCCTCAAAACTACACTGATTTGATTGGCTAGTTTCAGGGCTTCCCAAAAAATGTAGGCTAATCTTACCAATGTACATAGAGTACCCTGATTACATGTATTCCAAAATTTGGGACACATATTTGTAGTGTTGACGGGAGAATATTACACATCTTAACCAGCCTTTTGGAAAAGTAAAGATAGTCATTAGATGATCTAACCATGTGAGAAAAAATAAATTCAATATTCCTGTTACAATTACATATATACTGCCTAAAATTAGCAGACTAGCTGTTCCAAAAATGAGAAGAAATAGAGTAATGCCTTAAGAATAAGCTTGAAAAAGCACCTTGCAAACATGTGATAAGGTTGAAGAATTACAGTAGTATTTTTAGTCATACTGAAGACCTATTGAGTCTGCTGTGCATTTACCTTAAGTACCTTTATAAGGTACTAAAAAAACTTATTAAAAATGTTACATTCATATAAGTAGTTAAAAAAACTACAGTAGACTTCAAGAATGTTACAAAATTTTAGTTAAATCTGAAGTACAAGAAAGCATATGCACATGATCCATGAAAGACTCAATATATACATATATATATATATATATATATATATATATATACACCAACAGATCAATTTTCATAAAACTGTATTCCATCTTAACAATAATCCAAACTTGAGTCATATGCATGTCTTCAGGTCGACCTACCATGCCTGTCAAACTGGGATCTGCTAATGGAGCTCGGTTACCATGGAAATCAGGCCACAGATGAAAGTTTTTTGTTAAGTGTGAAACAGAAGGGATTCTCTTCTTACTGGCCATATCTTTGAGGATGTCATTTAGAACTGCATACACAGACACACCTCTGTCAATATGAAAATAAAAAGTGATCAACAATGACATACCAACAAGAAAGCCATCACGTATTGCACAGATATATAGCCCCTCTCACCTCCCGAATAATATAACTATTGCACAATCAGCCATTGTATCGGTACAATATTAAAATGAACATAAAGTGTGCCACTAATATGTACATAGAAAGAATGATACAGTTATCCCAGAAAAATATGTAAAAAACTTCTATGAAGTGATGACAGCCGAGAAGATGAAGTTGGGGGATACGGTACTGGTGGACAATTCACTCCCACTAGCCCTTAGGACCTTGGCCAATCACTAACCCTGAAAGTGTCATGTGATAATAGGCTGCCACGTCACAAAACCTATTAGCTCTCAACTGTTACTGTGGTTTCTTATATTGGATAGACATATACTGATGCAATAAACTGGATTATATGGGTAGTTTAGGTGACAAACTGATGCATTTTGAACCACAATTTTATGAGCTGGGAACTGAGAATGGCTGCCAGTGTCCCAATGTGTACATGTTAGGCAGGATACTGCAGTAACTTGTCATGATGAGCAGGCAAGAAAACTGCCTCAGGAGAGTCATTGCTTGAAGAAAAATATTGTGACTTTGCATCATTTTCCATCAGCAAAGTCTGATTTATTACAAAAATATCTTCCCAAAATCTGAATGAAAGGGTGTGTTATCAATCAGAAGGTCCAGCTAGGCCAAATGCTTACACCCATGTAGGACAAGGACAAAGAGGACTGCTAAAACACGACACCTGTGTTCATGAACATCGCCCTGACAGAGCGCCAAACTAAAGAAACATCAGCCCTTTGGACATGGAACAGAGCTGATACTCTTTGGTTGGGTATTAGGCATTTTTGTCTGTACTTTCTCCAAGAGTGACATTTAGTGTCACTCTAGATAGCTATAACATGGCAAAATATCGTCACCTAATGAGTGGCTAGGTACTGACGATTGTTTGCTACTTATTTTGTTGATAAGCGGTGTAGAATTTTTGTTGTGTTGTGTTGGTTACTTTGGCACCTAGCAGTGTTTCAGCTATCATGACAGCAGCAAGTGAATTACGCTGGGAGGAAGACTGACAGAGCCTACAGGGAACCTTCTTACGAAAATTTAGGGATTTGGCAAAATCAACACTAAGAGACTCTGCTGAAAGGTTAGTCATGTTAACGACAGTTTTATTATGAATGAATGAATAATGCCACCACCAAAAACAAGAACTAACCACAGCTATGTATTTCAAATAACAAAATTTCCCTTCAAAAAAAAAAAATACAAAAAGGCATCATTGAACTTACTTTGTTGCAGCGGTTGTTTCCACATCCGCATAAGCAGCATGGGTTTCAACAATGTGATCCAGCTACATGCAAAATGAAAGGAGGCCCTTAGTAGAACTTTTTATTTTACATTGTTTGATTCTATCATGGTGACAATAAGAAGGTGACAATGTTGGTGTGGATGTTCACGCAGCCTAACATTCACTAAAGACCACTTGTTTATCACAAATATGGTGTATATTTCTGAATAACTTGCCAAAGATTGGTGATTTACCACAGACACTGGTTTCCTACATCCACAAACCTAATATCTTTCACATGAGTGACATATTCTTGAGTATGGAAATAAAACAACAATCAAATGATAAAAAAAAATAAATCTGTGACGACTTTATAGTAAGACCGCTGTAGGCCATCAAAGTATCCATCTAGGGTATAGACAGAAATTTGTGACAGAAAAACCTGGTGACCAGATGTGACCAAAATTCCAGCATAGGAACAAAAAAATCAGGAAGTTTTTTTTTGGTGGAAAATATATTGACAAAAAAGTAAATAATGTACAGTGCCTTTTAGTTTAGAAACACAGTACAATAAATGCTTTTAAACATTTCTTATCTCTTCAAGATGTGGAAAATGGGATAGATGTTTAAACCCAAATAAAATACTGCTACTAGATTTCTGTTTGTAATTTTGGTGTCCTCACCAATTTACCAGTTGCACTCTGTCCTCCCTCAATTAACCACATGCCTGGGATCATGGCGGAATAATGTGGTCCCCAAACTCCTGCCACATATCTTGGCTCTTCTGACAGCTTGAATGTTACAACATAGAAACATAGTGTAAAAAAAAAGCATCCCAGTGTAAGAGCAGCCAATCAGCAACGATAATGTATCCTTTTAAAACAGAATGGGTATAGAATTGCTTTCAAATAGGAAATCCACTGACAACCAATTGTAAAGCATATATTTAATTCAAGTCAGCATTCCTCTCACATGCAGAGAAAGTTGGAAAACTCTCAAAGGATAACTTACTGTCATGTGACATGAGGATGTCCCACATATGAGTGCCAGTCTATTGGATAATGGAAACTCTGGGAATCCAGGGCTGTCTATGTTACAGCTTAAGCAACCTGCATTGAAAGCACAAAACATGTCATGGATATCAATGTCTTATTCCTAATTTCTTTGGGCATTAGTTATCAATTAATACATAATGGTGAAATGCACGTAAACCACATAAATGAGCCACTTGATCACCAGCCGTACCAGGTTCCCAAAGTTCTGAAATCCTCAAATCATTTTATATTACTGTATTTCACTTAAAATTTATCAATTTTCAAGTGACACGTTTTGATAAATTCTGATGGATTGATCTACTTAAAATTTTTGTGTGTGTTTGTCTCATTAATTTCTTATCAGAAAAAATTATGTATTGGCATCAATAGTACCATTTTTATGCCTTTATTTTTAATTATCTTTAATTTTATACCAAACTTAAGCTGAAATACAGTAATTCATTTAACATTTCTTTTCAACATTTTACTTTCTTGAAATTAACATTAGTGCCTCACCCAACGGAAGTTATCAACAAAATATTTTGGGGCTATTGTAGGGTTATTACTAGAAATACCTTGAAGTAAGGCTGAAACTTTCTGATTTTTACTTTCCAATATTCTTGATGGCTAGTACATGTATATGTTTTTTGTGTCTTACCCAGTCCTCCTGCATGAGCATCAATGATGGAAGTACCAACGGGTGTCTTTTCCATTAGGCCCAGTTCTGCTGCTGCTTTTGCAGACAACCCCTCTCCACAGGGAGATCCTGGAGGTTTGATATCATTTCCTATTTCACAAATAAGAATAATTTTACAACACAAGAAAACCCAAAGTATGGTTCAACCCTACTTTCGACTGAGCTCAAAACTTCTCCTAGATGTTATGGCTGCCTAGAAAATGCTTAACTTTTGTGAATATATCAAATCATCTTTTGTTTGCCATAATAAACGATGAATTGTCGGCTCATTATGAAGTCAGACATGAACAATGTTATTCTCACCTATCCTGCTGTAGTTATTATCAGCCAAATCCTCCAGACCAATTTTTTGTAAAAAGCTTTCACTCCAAGAGCTTAGGCCCTGACCGTCAGCCTGATATCCCCATTTACTCACCACAGAACACAGGGATCTGGTGGATAAAATAATGCATTATAATTACACAATTTTTGTCATCTCTTTTTTTCATCAGCTGCTTTACTCTATGATAGAAATATGGTCTTTTTTTTCTTGCTCCTAAGTCCAGTAACGCATAAAAAGTGAATATCACTACCTTGACAATGACCCTGTGGCCCTCCATGTCAGAAAATCTGGCAACTCGAAGAAGTGGGCTGCATTATCCCAGCAAGATTCTTTCAGGTGCTGACAAGAAAACAGAAGTGAAAGGTAGAATTGTGCAATGCTTTTTATTTAGAACTGAAGGTATCTATTTATTTAACTGGTGTTTATGCTGTATTCAACAAAATTCCACTTATACAAAGGCAACATTATGGTGGGAGAAACCCATGATCGCGCAACTGCAGGTTGCTGGCAGACCTTCCAATGTGCAGCTGGAGACGAACCAGCATGAGGTGGACTTAAACTCACAGTGGCCGTATTTATTTATCTGATTGTTCTGTAAAAGAATTTTCACTTTTACAATGGTGGGTCAGTTATATGGTTGGATGAAACCAAAGTGACTTGGTACATACAAATATACAAACCACTTTGGTGCAGGACAAACGATACCACAGCAGATGTTAGTCTACACAAATGGCCACACATGGACTGCTTATTGTCCCTATGATCCCACAAACAATGACAGCCATAGAATCTACATATTCTATACCCATGCCTGAAAACACACCTTGTATGTCTTAACCACTGCCAAAATGTCTTCTAGTAAAGGTATTTAACTCAGGAAGCTGAAGATCATAGTGAAACAATGGAGGTGTCTCAGAATAGTTAAACAAAAACAATTTGTCCACGTCCATTCAACATCTTCACTGTTCTGATGTAATACTACATGTACTTTGCTTTGCCAACCAAATCATCCTCCAAATGCAATGACCAAATCACCAACCCTCGAATATAATGAAGATATGCGGTGGAGATGTGGAGATACTACTGGGGTTGTTTGCACAAAGTCATTCGAGGCTAACTTGATCTTAGCTATCATGGCAACATGTGTTAAAAGAATATTTTGTCATCGCAGTTTCAGTCAACATAGGCAATGATTGCTCTGTGCAACAGGCCCATGCTCATAAACTTGGAGATTTCTACTTATCAGTATGCACCTCTAGTTTAATCACTTAGAAAACCCAGAAAAAGTTATTGCAGTTGAATTATTAAAACCACAATTTTAAGGAAATGTCAGAGTAATCACTTCAAAATTTATCCACCTAAAAAGTGACAAGGGAGGCCAAGATGGGCATATCTGCTTTCACAAATGTGGCCACAAACAGCTCAGACATTGTCAGAGACAGGAGGCTAACATGATATGCATGCATTAGGAATCATTACCTTACCTTCTTGAGCCACATAAGCTTTGGAGGTTCCATTTCTGGTGACATGGTGCCTCCAACCTGGTCCAAGACTTTGTGTCCAGTATGACTGATGCTGTCAGCTTCATCAGAAGCTCTGTGGTCCATCCACATGACAATATTACGTACTTCATCCCCTGAAAAGTATGAACTTCAACATGACTTTACTCAATATTTATCGAAGGTTACAGAAAATGATCTTTCATAAAATTTTATCAAGACCAGACAATACTTGAATCAAAATAAATACCCATAGCCTTTTCTGGCCTTAAGGGGAACAGTGACATCACATCACGTTTTTGCCATTTAATACACACTGCTATATTTCATCCGGTCGCTGTGTGTTTAAGTCCAGCTCATGCTGGCTTCCTCTCCAGCTGTACGTGGGAAGGTCTGCCAGCAACCTGCGGATGGTCGTGGGTTTCCCCCGTGCTCTGCCCGGTTTACTCCCACCATAATGCTGGTCGCCATCGTATAAGTGAAATATTCTTGAGAACGGCATAAAACACCAATCAAATAAATGTATTTCATCATACTAAATGCATATGCATATAGATCAATGAATTTATTCGCCAAATGGACATTAGAACGAACCATTTTAAGCCAAAAAATATGGATGTAATGTCAGTGATACCCTATAATCTGATGTTTTGAAATCATTTTACTTGCTTGGAAAAATTTTTAAAAAATTGACCAAACAATTTCCTCGACAGTGTTCCATAGTGTTCTATGTGATATATAACATGTTTTAGTGTTTTCTTTGACTATGAAAACCAGCAATTCAGGCTTTTTTCAACCTTGATCTGAAGTACTACAAAGTGAAAGTGCACTGCACAATAAACCAGGGCCTGACTGCACACAAATGGACAGAACCAAAATTAATATTTGTGAAAAATATGTATGTAGGCCTATATATATTTGGGTAACTCATGCAAATGATAAACTGGGACATTCCATATGCAAATACAGATAACGACATACCACCTTACAAAGGTCCAACAGACCAACATACCAGTGTCACTGACTTGCACAGGCTTAAAATCTTTGTCTACTACAACCAGGGAACATGTGGCATCAAATCCAATGCCAAACACTGATGTCTTGTCAACCCCCGATCCAGCCAGTAATTTCTGGAAATAAGTATGGAATATATGTAAGGTTCTACTTAGTATTGCAGACTCCCTATTTACCTTCAACTATATACAAATTTACAAAATTAAACAGTCAGCCTTTTGCCAATCGAATGAATTTATTTATCTCAATGCCTTGCTCATGAATTTTCTGGGTGGATAGAAACTAGAGCCCACTGGGATATCACTGATCTTTTGCAAGATGACACAAATAGATGTAATTATTTCACCTCTTGGGTATACTTACTATGCCTCAAAAAGTTGCATAAATGTTTCCAATAATAATGTTTTCATGTTTAAAACCTCTTACTATAATAAATCTTGTGACTGACAGTTAAACCTGTCAAAAAAAAAAAAAAAAAAAAAGATGAAGAAGACTCACATCTAAAACTTTTCACTTTCAAACAGCAAATTCAGACGTATTTATTATGCTGTGCTCAAGAATATTTCACTATACGACAGCAGCCAGCATTATTATGGGAGGAAACAGGACACAGTCCGTTTGAAACATGATTATTTGCAGGTTGATTTGGATATACTTTCCATTATTAATAGTACTACTACACTGATCCACCTGCAATTGAACTTGACTGTTCACTGACTAATACATCTTGCTGTGCTTACTTTAACACAGACTGTGACAGCATTCCAAATATTGTCTGAAGACTGCTCATACATATTAGGTTTGGGGTTCCATATTCTGATGGGCTCCGTTGCCACTGAAACAATATATCCATCATCTCTGACTATGGCTGCCCGTGCACTTCCAGTGCCAACATCAACACCAATGTAATACTTTCTCTCCACCATTGCAGGTCTTATTTACAGCTAAGCAGCTGCTGAAATAAAATAGAAAAAAGAAGTGGCTAAATGTCCCTACTATTTTTTGGTTTAACTAAAATGCATTGGGGCTAATATGGTATCAATATGACAGACATACTCTCTGGAAGTACATGCATGTATTTTATCTACATCAGGATTACATTTGTATTTGCTTTCAGCACTGGGAGGTTAGAGCAAGGATACCAGACTGCTTTGACTGGTGCCAGTATAACATGACAAGGTAGGATATCTTGTGTGTGTCTGCATAATACTCCAAAGACGGCATGGAATCGACACAGTATATGTACACACACCTAATGACTCTTTATTGTCATATGGCTTAAAAATGATTAAGTATATAATGCAATAACCCAAGCATACATACACATAGCCATACCATATTTGCCACAATTTATTACGTGTAGTTTATTATTCTTTGGGTTTATTTCATGGGTTTATGGGTTTTATAAGATAAAGACCTCTGATAACTTCACAAGAAATCCAATCAGAGCTCTAAAGGTATCCACCCCACCCCACCTTAACAGGTACGTTATTAACTGTAAGTCTACACAAGTGTACTTGACAAATCTCCTGACAAAAACGCATATGCCTACATATGGTTCCTATTTCCCTGTTAGCAGCCAGAATGACACATATAGATATGTACAGTCAGAGTTACCCAGTAGTTGCTGATGACAAATGATAACATATAACTGTAGGATCAAAAGTATCTACAGCTGAAGATGTCACACGCAATATTCCGAAATCTCAGTACAAGCATCAACAGAACTGTCAACATGCATCACTTCCATGTACTTTGGTACATAAAGAACGTGGATGTTGTTTCACGTATTAGCATTATCGTGCACCCACATTCTGGGACATACAGACGACACATCTTATATTTAACCTACTCATACTCTAAGGTGATAAAATCTTCGTAATGTTATCGAGTCAGGATCGATATAACCGCCTTTCCCTCTCCTGGAGAAAATGAAACTGACATGGGCAGCGGCACCTAGCGGACATCTGAAGGAATAATCAAGAGGAGACAGCCTCTGTCCTTACGAAATTATCTCCCTTTAATTTGTGTTTTTGGCTACTTGTTTTCCATCATCCTGTTGCACAGAACACCTTTCTATCTTGTACTCGTCACAACTGTCATCAGGTGTTAACCAAATCCAAAAGAATCTAGTCTTAAAAAGATCAGTCTTGAAATACATAGTCAACCATGAAAAACAAATGTGCAAATGGGTATATCTTAAATGAGGACAATGTTTTCTCCCTTGAATTATATATTACACTTTGTAATGTGTATCTGGAAGGCCCACTGCAGGTTGCATCACGTTACCAAATTCTCATTGAAACAACAGGTGATAAGCTATAGCAGTGCTGGATTCACATACAACTCTTTTTCTGTTGGGCATTAATCCACAATCCAAGCATTAGATCCTGGCCAAGTGGATGGCTAAGATGATTTAAATGCTACAACACACAAGATGCAGGTTCACTGAGCCAGATCTGTAATCTGTAAATTCCCCCTCTCATTGTTCTTGTTTCCTTGCTTACAATAATCAATTGCTAATGCTTGTGTAGCTGTCTAATGTTTCTTGATGACCACATATTTCATGTTTATGTCACACACACGAAACTGAAAGCCATCATATATTAATTTCTTAGATTGGCGTTTAACACTGTGCTCTAGAGGTTCTCACTTATTCGGTAGTAATAGCCTTCCTTTGTGGATTTAACTGGAGTAAGGAGTAAACCACTAACCTTTGCCAAAAAGCCTGAAAAAGCTTAAAGACGCAGCTGAAACCTAAAGCTGGACACAAACACCAAATCTCTTTGGTCAAGACCATGAAAGTCCCAGTGACCACTTCAACTATCACATCCAGCAAGCCCCATATCATGGTGTATGTCCTATATAATAAAATTCTTAAGTGTAATGCTTAACACCAATAAAATTAATAAGTAATTCTAGGGGCCCAGCACTATGCAAGTACAACTGTTCTGCACCTGCACGAAGTCTGGTGAACTACTATAATTCTTCACTTTTTCAAACGTTCACACAGTGGTGTCCATCTTAATAATTCACAATTTTCTTACACACTGACAACAAACTTTGTAAAGCATTTGGATGAGCATTCTTGCCAATATAAGTTAATCTATAAAATTAAATAGTTATGTGTATAAAATGCATCGAAAATTGTGAATACTAAAAATGTTAATAATGGTATGTCCCACGTTTAATTCTTGGCCACAGTTTTCTTCTAATACCATGTAACAAGATTAAAGACAAGACGACAACTGCAAGACATAGAATTAAATCATTTTTTTTTTTTTGTTTTATTTACATAGACAAACCTGAAGGTATCTTGAGGCTGTGGTTGAAAACTGACGTCACTCTTTCCATCTTGGAATTTACTATCGCACAAAGGTTTATAACACACAGCTAGCACAATCAACTTGGGAATAACTCCTCTATATACAAGGCCTTTACTGTATTACTGCACATTTCACACAAGATGTTCTACATAAAAACAAATGTGAGTTCGCGTTAGCTACGTCAATGACTTCCTCTGTAAATATTCTCCTTGCCCTGATTCCCAGTTGTAACCATATCCTGGAAGCAGTTGTGTCCTTGGTTTGCCTTGGCTGAAATTAGTAATGACCAAGAAATGTATTTACATATATGCATTAATTCAACATACTAACTGGAGTCATTATTTTTTCAAGACTATATTTTCCAATCACACATAGACAAAATGCTGAATTTTCTCAACTCAAGTAGTGCTAAATGCACTTCAACTGTATGACTACAAAGAAAAACCATAATACCCAATATTAGCGTAATTACATTATGATTGCCTAAACTGTTAACATGACAGATTTTATCAGCTGAGGTGCTGTTAAAACACCTACATTTCTTGACCTGCACCAACTAGCTTTTGTCCTTCAGTGAAGACAACTGTTGGCGGATTGACTTCTCTTCTCCCATCACGTGTATAGTAGTAATTGTTATTTAGCTTGTGAGAAGGACCATCAGGTAGAACAGGTGGCGCTTGAGTTCTTCACAGGAACAAAAAAAACCCAAAAAGCATCAATTTACATTTAGGCATCAACTCGCTGCACAAAATATTTATTTGCGATCTATTTAAAAGCATGATAACCCAGCTTTTGTATACACAGCTTAGGATTTGAGAAAAATTAAAATAAACAACAGGAACTCAAGACACAAATATCAGGCAGCAATACTGAAATTCTTCTGGCTGTCAGATTTATGCCATTAGAGAGTAAGCTTATTGAGAAATCTGATGAATTGCTTCCAAAATGCAAATATTTTATGGTATTTAAATCTTTCTTCACCTTGGGCTTAATTCCTCTTCAAATCGAAGAGCCTGGTTGTATTTTCGCTGAAATGAAATATTATGAAAATCATTTGACAGCCAGCAATTTTATCTAGGGGCAGGAATACATGATGAACTTTCCCACGTACGGCAATTCCATAGACCAAGCTAGCACTGCATACCAAATATTTAAATGTGGACAGCAACCAAGTTACCTTCAATGTCACAGGAGATGCTCCAATGGATTTAAATGAAATCTATATGAATTTCATATGTTACTTTAGAATTCTGTCATTCTTTGTGACACAAAGCTCATCACCATCTCTTAAAGATATACCACACTGTTCTAATGCTCATAGCCACCTGGACTTGTTTTTGTCAGATGCATTGGACATGTATCACAATGTTTCTTTTCTACTGGAAAAATCAGAAAGTAATTATAATTGAGCAGTCTGAGTGCAAGCAGTTAGGGATTAACATTCTTTCTGCCACACAGAAACACAGGGACAAAACATGGTCAAACCGAGAACTGTTGGCCTTACAATTGCACAAGTCGATTGTTGTCATCTATGAACCATAAATCAACATGACTGTTACGGCGTATGAGACCACGGACTTTACTCGCGCCAAAATGTAAACTTGCAGTGGGGCAACTCTCATTGAGCAACACAATGTGTTACGGGAGTTACAGAGGTAAACAGCCACAAATGTGTCAGATTGACGCCAATGAACAGTTACCGCTGTTCACATGTGCATAACGAGATGGTCTCTGTTATTAACGAACCTGTTGCGAGATTCATGCAAACCAAAATGTTGTATGGCAATCACGTCTGTTCATGACAAGTGATCACCTTTTTCGAGACCATACCATAGCAGCTGGTAAGTTATCGATATGGTGGCTGCAACTGGGTAGGTCCCGAAAATGCGAGACATTTGGGGCTTATTTCTCTCGATAAGAGTTACCCATTCCTCAACTAGCTCTTCGATGACTTGATGTCACTCTACCACGTGATAACAGCCTCAACGTTAAAACCCCATTTCGACTCAAATATTTACCTGGTCAATCGTTGCACCCATGAATGTCAGATACAAAATACACTGCATAGACATTTAACGTGTTCAAGCTGTATCCATCGACCTTTATCCAATTTACAACAACAACACTCAGTGTTAGTGTCATTCAAAACAACGTAACAATTCATTTCTTAAAAATTGAAGGACTTTCTCACAAGAAAGTCTTTTTTTATAGTCGTTAAGATTTCGATCTCGAATGGAGCAGGATCGATATAATACCCACCCATAACAAAAAATCACGAATTTTTGCCAGGAACGGAGTCAGCTGTCTCTTGGCTGCCATGTTTGCCCTAGGGTCGGGCTATCTTCTTATGGATTTGTTAAATGTCGTGAGTCTGCTAAAAATCTAAAAAAATAAAAAAAACGATCACAAATATACTTATTTATTTATCACAAACTATTTCGAAGTCAAAATTTGTGACTGACACAAAATATTCCGGAGGAGGGAACTCCATGCCGGAAGTAAGTCCCTTACGCCTTCCTTTTCAACTGCAAGCATGGATAAGTCAGCGCCACCAAAACTTGCTAAGGTACAAAAGACGCGTTTCTACCCCTGACACGTTCCTCTGTATACTTATCCTGTACTTATGTAGAGGCATTTTCACTGCCTCAACTTTCGGTGCAAGTTTAAGACCTTAAATCATGTCTTGAAGGTGATAAACGGTTTTTAACAAGGGCAACGTGTATCACTGAACCAAATCTGCATTGCTTACACATGCTGTAAGGCTGTAGTGTAATATGAAACAGGCAAAGCCAGAGTGCGAACACAGTAGGTTACTGCACGTATCGACGGAATACAATCAGATTAGGATCTAGGAATGGTTTGACGAATAAATTTTTATGTCCTCGTCAATTCAGATGAGGGCAGTTGTAAAGTTATGTGGCTTTGTTAGTCGCTGACTTGCTCAACATACCTCTGCACCTAATACTACGGGCAGGGTTCGTATGGGTCATGGAAAACTAGGAAATTCATGGATTTTGGAAAAGTCATGGAATTTTAGAATAGTAGCGTCAATAAAAGAGTGTTTTTTTCTTAATGGATTTATTCAAGCTTTGAGTCGGTACAAAATCCGCACAATGACCACGTCTGAAAGCACATCTCTGTAATATGTAATCACCTGCAGTGGACAGCAGATGTAAGTGGTGATAGCAGGAAGTGACTGTTCTGTTGTACCTTACTCAGTAGACAAGAAAAGAAAATCATTAGCATTTGTGATGTTAATGAAGTGAGGAAAGGTGGACATCAAACATAATTTTACCTGCGCCCCTTTTAACATAAAATTTTTATGAACTAATTAAACTAGTATATAGCACATCATCATTCGCTTTATTTCTCACTGTTAGAGTGTGATCCATGGATTATTTGATATTTTGGCTTGAAGATGTTGAATATTACATCAATAGAATCAAACAGAATAGGATATTCCTTTGAAAAATGGAAGAGGGTGTGATTGGTTACAGTTCCTTGCGAGCTAGTTTGATTCCAAATGCATGCATCGTGTTGTTATTTGATTCCAAACACATGCGTCGTGTTGTTTTTGCAACATTACTTCCATGTGAGTGTGGCTTCATCAGCAATACAGAACACATTATGCTGTCTGTGACAGGCATACCTCATGAAGGGATTATTAATATTTGTACACTTTCTGTAAATGCTGATAGCTTTAATCAGATTATTGAATGGCTATATAGCGAGGTGTGAAACTACTGGGTTCAGATTTACTTCCCCTAATGTTTGAGAATGTATTCTTTCTTCTGGTCATTTAATACACAGTAAAACAACCAACATTTTAAATCTTTTTTGGTTCAATAGCTATAAAACAATGACGTTTGCATTATGGGAACTCTGACAATCATGTTAAAGATACATTAGTTACCTCCCCTGATGAGCGTCAAATTAAGTTGTAATTTCTATCATCTGAAAACACATGGTAACTCTCAGATTATTTCAGCCCCTGACTTACTGGTCATGCACAGAACCTGTCCATGACTAGCTTCTGGGTGAGGTGACCATAGTTTCTCTAATGCCGTCACCAAGTCATGTAAGCCAAGTTAAATTTGCCAAAAAGTCAAAGTAAAAGGACGTGGAAATCTGTCACTTTGGTCATGGAAAAGTCATGGAATTTGGCTTGCCTGTAGGTGTACGAACACTGTACGGGTAAAGCTGTAGAGCTATGCAACATTCTATTTGATTTTCTTGGAGTAGTGGCAGAGTTCTGCTAACTTGCACCTTAGGCAAAAGTCCATCTAGAGAGACTCTGTGTGCTATTTTAAAATTCTGACATTCATCATTACACTTCAGTCCATCGCCACCTCCCAACAACTGTGGCACGGATTTCAAAGTCCCATTTCCTTCCCACTTATGACAATGCATTGCACTGCATCTGCTCATTTTACGGTGGAATCTCTAATACTGTCCCCTTAGTTTAGTATCTTCATCGATGAAACTAATTAACTTGCTGCGTTGTTTTCACATTAACGGCTAAAACTTCGGCAGTACCGAGTTCCTTGCCTATGACAGCCATTTTGAGTCACATGACCCACTTTTGGGTTTGAAATGCAACTGAGTTTGAGCATTGAAATCCTCGATAAAACTATTATATTTCCATTGCTGTCTGCAAGAACAACTTAGCCTTCTTGATTCAACCCGAAAAGGCATAAAATAGAACATGTATTTTTAGTGCAGGTAAGTTTGGGTGCTGTCAGCAGAGACTTCATTGGGATTGGTGCCATCTAGTTAGTTTGGAAATGTGCGACGATTTATTTGAGAGGCAGCAATGGACTCAGTGTTACAGTGAATATCCGAATTTCATTATCGCTTACTGGATCCACCTAGATGGACTACTTAGGCTCTTGTGTCTCAGATCTGCACAGATATGCATGTTACAATAGGCTTGCTTTAAATTACTTCCCTTGTTACAAGACAGCAACTATGACTAATTTGAGGTTAGTTTTCGAGATATGAAACTACAAGAAGTGTGACCTCGCCTATAAAAGCATGCAGTATGTGAGTTATGTCATGACAGTCACATATTTTCTAGGCAACAGAATGTGAAAAAAATGTGGTATGAGCCTTTGGGAGTCGCAAAAATATCGACAGATTTTTGAACGAAGACTTAAGTTCATGTTTTTTAGCTTTTAAGCAGTTCACTATACCTGTTTATTGTATTTCAAGAGCCAGGATTTTAAAATTATGTCCGAATGGATTAAGAAATACATAAAGTTTAGCCTGGGCTTTCCAGATAAGTCTATGAAATTAAGACCTGTCTTAGTTAGATTTTCAACTAGCTTATGCAGTTTTAAATCTGAAACTTGCCAGTAGTCATTTTCTGAGGTCCCACCTAAACACAGCTTACTCCGAAGAAACACTTTTTAAACAGGAGAGTGACCTCAAGGGAGGTAATTCGGTGAGGGCCTATTAGATGTAAAAGGAAAAGAGAGCAAGGAGATTCTCCATAACTTCTTTGAGTTGTGTCCTTTTCCCGTTAAATACTGGTGTGCCCAAAATGCATATAGGCTGGTGGACTGGCAAATGAGATCTGTTCTGATGAGCTTTTGATGAGACACTTCGAAGGACAATAGCATAATTCAAAAGTACCATTTCCAGAAGGTTAAAGGCAAAACGCCCACTCATGGCCTATGAAGGTGCAAATTATGTTCTTGCTTGAAATGGACATGGTACAAATAACTTTAGGTGATTCAGAAGCCCCTTGCTCTGTTTTCCAACCAAATCATTTGACGAAGCAGGTTGAAATTTTCATAAACAGACAGCAAATACTCAGGTGAGCGATCAACTATGAGATGATCAAATATCAACACAATCAACTTTTCAGGCCTTCCGTTTATGGTGTGTATAAAGAACATGATTTGATCTTCATAGAATGTAAATGATGCGTTGGTTTGGAAGAACCCACAAATGGTTGCCTTATAATTTTGTTCTTCCTTAAAATAATAATCATTATGGCTGTCAGGTTCAAATTGTTTACACTCATCACAAACTGAAGTCCTAGGGCAGGATCATTATTATGTTCTATTGCATTAGCATGGAGTGATGATTTTCAAGGACGAAAAGGAATTGCTGTGGTTGGCAGATTGAAGCAAGTATATTTGTGCAGGTCTAATTTTACAGGAGATATGATACGTGTCTGAATTCTGAAAGCAGAATTCTGGCTGTACTCCAAGAAATGCATATACAGTGTTATGATGAGCAGTAAACCCCAGCAGAAAGATGAAATATTTTTAACACGTAAAAAGCACTGGCTTGAGGTACTTCTTTCAAAACGTTTTGCATTTTTCGAAAGTTTATTTTAAATGCCCAGTTGTCTCCAGATAAGCTGTGCTACTTTTCTGGATTGCTCAGCTGTAGAAATAAGGCTTATTTTGCAGTGAACGAGATGGGCTCAAAATGGCTTGTTTATACCTTTGCTCAAACACCCTGTTCTGTGTCAGTCCAGGTGTTCCCTGATAAGCAAGTAGCCTTTGTTTATTAGCCATTTTGTAAAACAAAACCAAAAGTAGTTTGTGCTGCCCATAATCTTATCAATCTCAGTTATTCATCCACTGGCATCCCCTGGTGTCTGGTGCAGAAAGATTAAAGTTGTGAATTATTTACACTTGTGATTATGTCTTTAATGATCATCTCTTCATTACTTTTACAGGTGACTAAAGTGCTGGGCCGCACAGGTTCTCAGGGACAATGTACCCAGGTAATAAACGTTGCTCCTGATAGCAAGATAACTTATACAAAGATTTAAACACCCTAAAGTAGTTGAAAAATGCAGCAAAAGAAAGGAAGGTGATTTTATTTTGTGATTGTTACCTTAATACAAGGTTTTTTTTCTGTATTCATATAAGCAGACTATTGGATTTTCTGTTTTCTTCAGCAAAAAGTCATAGGATAAGTCATCATGGGAATTACTCTTTAACATTTGAGAAATGGCATGGGTGGTTTGAAGTTATTTTTGAGATCACATATTCACATGTGTAACTGGCACATTCTCATGAGTATGATAAGTGGAATCCAGGAAGAAATTGCATGATAATGCATGTTTATTGATATGCAGTGTAATGCAGGGCACATGTAGTTTTGGAATGTATGTAGAGGTACCCGCTAAACATTCCATCCAGAGATTTAATATGTTCAAATTACTGACTCTTGTTACGTTGTTTGTTAGGTCCGCGTGGAGTTTCTGGATGACAGTAATCGATCAATCATCAGGAATGTGAAAGGCCCCGTTAGAGAGGGAGACATCCTCACACTACTGGAATCTGAAAGAGAGGCCAGAAGATTAAGATAATCTTGCTGTTTTACTATTTGAGATGGTAAGTTTGATTCACATCTTACCCAAATCATAATCAGAGGTACTTTAAGATTTTATTCAGATATGGGGTGTTATTTTTGTGTACACTGCAACTCATTTGTCTGTATTATGGAGCATAGAGTAGACCATTTTTCCTGTACCATGTAACAGTCATACTTCAGAGTACCAAAGTATTAAATATTCTGTGTGTAAAAATGTATAAATTTTTTTCTTTCCAGAAATCTTTCTCCAGTACCTTGATGATCATTGCAAAGACAGATTGCATTGTAGATCCCTATCATGTCACCATGTTCCAGAGCGAAAACATCTGTTAAATTGTCATTAAAGATGGATTCTTGAATAGTATAAAAATTGCCTTTCTTGATTTATTCACCCTTAGTGCAAATCAGAATTTCCTGGGTGGGTGCATGGCAGTAGTTGAAGCATTTTTGTCATTCTTCTAAAAGGGACTACCATATCAGTGAGTTTTTGTGGAAGACAAGAAATCATTTACAACTGAGGTGGTAATTGTGAATTCAGTTTCCTCCAGTTCCAGCTTTGCTTTTACAGTGAGAAGGTAACCTTTATAACATACCTGTCAAGGTTTATTTGGTGTTATAGGTGAACTGTTGTTTTTGGACCCTGACATGGTGATCTGTTTCAAGTCAGAAATACAGCAATATACAGCAAAAGTAATACAGCACTGCTTGCATTGGATTGAAATTCTTATTTTTACCGTTCAGCCATTATTGGCTGAGGGGTATTGTCATAGCGGGTGGCATCTGTTCCCCTGTCAGTCCATATCCTTGTAAACGCTCTATCTCTAGAATGCTGTAGCCCAAGTTCATCAGACTTACACCTCTCACTTCTTAGCTAGAAGAACCCTAGTGATTTTCAGCGATCTTGACCTTTTTCTTCAAGGTCATAGGGCCATTTAGGTTAAATTTTATAAAAAGCTTACAAACATATCTACAGAGTAGTTTATGCCAAATTCACCAAACTTATATCCCATTTGTTCTTCAGTGACTTTGATCTTTTTCTTCAAGTTCATTTGGGTCATTTAAGTTAAATGTGTTTCCAAACTTTATAGATGCCACTAGAAGATCTACACATTACAAACCACCATTAAGTTGGATCTGTTCATTACAGTGTACATGTGCTCAAGGCTGAGGGGTTTTAAGTGCATTGCACAGCATTTCTATTATTTGTAATTTATACTTATTTGATTAGTGTATAATAAGGCAGCTACACGGATGTAGGAATTCAGACTATACATCAACCTTTGGCAGCTTTCTCACTTCTCCATGTGACTAGCATGGCGCTCAGCACTGAGACGTTAGAGCAAAGGAAGTGAAATGGTTGGCCCTGTGCCAGTATAATGTGACTGGGTGGAGTATCGTGTCTGGTGTCTTCAGGGAGCATGATGCTTCAGTGGCAGGAACACTAAAGCAGCACAAACTCGCCCTGCCACAGGAAGACACAATATATGTACACACACCTCATGACTCCTTGTGGTCATGACTGATAAATTGATCAGTACGACGCACAAGCATTCATATGTGCATACATACCAGACTAGTGGAAGATAAGGTAATTTTGAGATCAATCGCTTTTGTTGCTAAAGATGAAAAAAAAAAAAGAGTTGTACCGCATCATGTAACTTGTCAGAAATGCTATGCAGCTGTTGTTGACATTAACTTACCTATCAAATGTCTCACTCTGTTCCGGTGGCACAAATGGAATCCCGTTCTTCAGGTTCCAAAGTTCTCAATTGCTTCATTTTCTCCATCTATATGTTCTTTAATTGTTGTAAAACTTGCAGTTGTAAATGTAATCAAAAAGAGTTGACTGACTAATCACATGGTTTAGTCTCTGGTTCCTTGCCACCTTCTATGTAGCTTGAAACTGGTCGGGTACATTAAAAAGTGATCTGCCTAATGATATGTTGACTGTACAACAACACATTTACACGACCAAAAACAAGCCAGATGGTTCAGTGGAACCTAAAACATGTCTTATCAATCAGGCCACAACCCTCTTACCTGAAGCAACCAGCCTCAGCCAGACCAAATACACTGATATTCATGGTTTACCTGAATATCTATAAAATCAATTTTTGAAGTGTCTTTCCAGAAAACTCAACAGGTACAGCCCAGATAAAGCTGATGATTTTGCAACAGAAATGCAACTATCATGTCAAGAATAACATGGGATTGACTGCGCATCAAGAGAGAAACCCCATGATTCTCCGATGGATAACACTTGAAAAACTGGCACTGGATAAACTATCTGATTTTATTCCTGAAAACCATTGCTCTTTCATAACTCATTGATGGATGTTTTTCCATGACTCGGAGTGTCCCATTGAGGCCATCTTCTCCACATGCGACGCCATATGTTCTGAACAGTTCAAAATTTGTGTGACGCTCCATAAATAGGAACGAATCACAAGAGATGAGAAGGCATGTGACAGGGTTTGGCGCCACTGAGTTGACACAAATTGCAAGGTCTTTTATAGACAGTGTTTTTAGCCTTCTGGGTTAGTTTGATAGGCTTTGTGGTTGAACGTAAGCCTATAACAGGTATACATGGGTGGAAATGGAAGTAATGAGTATTTCTGGTGTATACCATAACTGCAGTGTGATGTACAATAATTGATAAGTGGATGTAACGTGACTAATTTGGTATGCTGTCTGAAGTTATTTGAGTGTCTATGACATGGCTGCTGCCTCACCAAATGCGGTCGGTTTGAGTTAAGCTGTTGCTTATTTGCCTGTCGTCACTATGCTTGTATCTGTTATCCTTCCAGGGTTGCACACTACTGTCATACATACGAATGAGCCCAGTCCAAATGTAAAATCAGAGGAAGGAAATAAAGATCATAGTGACAAGCAAGCCAGCATTGTTTCCTCTGTGAAACTGAAAGGACTGATAAAACCCACTCCGGTTACAGGGAGGTCCTTATATCTTAGACTTAAGTCAAAATTTCAATCGTTTAACTTGGCATGTTCCTTTCTGTTATTTTAGTTAGAATTTGTTTTACAATAACTTACACAGAATTTACACCGTTAAGCAATGTTTTGATCTTGTTACAAAAGAGTTAATTTTTAGAGTGATTTGAAATTTTAACTGAAGTCCAAAATCGCCTCGTGATTCTGGGGCCTACGGCCTATTCCACAAAGACATTTCTGACGTAAGTTAAAATTCAAAATGTTCCTCGCAATGCTTGGTTTTTGGTTATGGAAGATGAAATTTTGAGACATTTGTGTTAAGATGTAACTGAGGAGGTGGTAAAAATGTTTATCTGCAGGACTCAAAAATAAGATCAAAATCATATTTCAAATTTTGACAAGTCAAATCTGTCTTTGTGGAATCAGCCCCTAGGCCGTAAGGAGGTTAATTTTACACTTATTTACAAGATTACAAGATGGTTGAAGAGATGTCAGACATAATCCTGCAGATGCTCTTGATTGTACACTAGCTAATACCATGGTATAACAAGCCCATCAACTACTTGGCATATACGGTTGAAATTTCACACTGCATGAAAAAAAAAAAACTGACCTAGTTGGTGGATATAAGCACCCACAAATCTGGGTTATATATGATTGTGCACCAATGCAGTCACTGGCTTTCTTTCCAGTCATGTTGGAAGATCTACCAGCAACCTGAGGATGGTCATGGGTTTTCCAAGGCGCTGCCCAGTTTTTTCACACTGTAAGGCTGGCCATGGTCATATGAGTGAAATATTTTTGAATTTGGTGTTGAACACCTATCAGATAAATAATATGATGATTGATGAATATGATGAATAAAAAAAACATGCAAATGTGTTGTTTATGTAGTATATTTCAACTTCAAAGAAGAGGCTTGAATACTTCTGAAATAGCCAACTCATGCTATAGTGGGAGTAACATTCCAGAGAAAAATGGCAGACTGCATAATCATCAGATAACCAAATCTTAATACTAATGATAGGATAAACCCTCTGCATGGAATGCAATTAACTTTAAATACTGGTAAATAGGGAAGGCATAAATTTGTATATATCACAGGCATAAAAGTTATTAACTTTCTAAACAACAAGGTTAAATTTTTGCATTACAGCATGCAGTGAAGTGCTTGTTTGTGCATATAAAGCAATCAAGTACTGGGACTACCTAGGCAAGTTGCATGCATGTAAATATTGCAACAAAACAAAAGAAAGATTATTGTGATTGTTGTAGAAGTGGTAATACCGTGAATTCCGGTATAACAAATGGCATTTGCCAATAAGGAGGGCAGTGCCCCTCGAAAAGGTTTACACAAAATGAACAGCCTTTGTCAACCACAACAATGTACAAATGAGACCGACACAAAACACTGTTAAATGATTTGAATTAAGTTGCTACAACTTAATTTCAGAACTAAAGTTTTATGACAGAGACATTTGCTGTCTCAAACTGAGCCAGAAATTTCTGCTCAATGTTATTAAGTATATTTTTCCACCTAACTCATTGTCATAAAAATAGAGCATGCATATATGTAACAATATAACAATTAACAAATGAAAAGCAATGGGAAAAATACAATCCTGTGAATCACATCACTAAGTGACTTAACTCTAAGAGAAGCTTTCAGTGCAGTGCAATTAAATGTCAAATGATAAAGTAACATTGATTTAGAGGCAGTGGCAACATTTGTCTCATCACCTTTTCCTTTCTTTTTAAAATTTTTTTTTTGTCAACATAATAAATGCATACAAAAGAAGTTCGATATTTAAGGCTCAGCTTCCCAGCTTTGTCCTGGCTGTCTGACTCAGTACTTTGGCCATTTGCACATTGTTGCCAAGGTTAGAGAGCTCTGCATAGAGGACCTGTAATTTTTCTATTCCATTCAATTTGTTAATAAAAAAAACTTTAAAAATATATACCTCGAACCAAAGTTGATATCACTAAGCCAAGCACTGCTGGAGATATCAAACAGACCAGGTTACTTACTGCTACACTGGCCAACAATACTTCACAAGTTAACCAGTTTGTATATGACTCTAGTAATTAAGCTTCATACTAAATTTGCTTCAATTCAGCCGAACAGTTCTTAAGATAGTGCATGGACAAGGTTATTGCAGGATAAAATGCAACAGACCAAAATGACTAAAGAGCTCACAGGCAAACCTCAACAGTTGGCTAGCTAGAAAAGCCCTTGTTTTTAAGTTCCAACCTAAATTTGATCAAATTCCGCCCAGCAGCGCTGGATATAATGTATGCACAAGCTTATTCTCTGTTACAGTAGCATAACAGTAACAAAGAAGCAGATGAAGAAACCTAAATGTCGATTCATTATTATGATTCAAGTCAAAGTTTCAAGACAAATTTGGTAAGCTACCCATGAATTATGAAGATATAGTGAAAAGAAATTCAGAGTAGTGGATGACAGACATATTAAACCACAAAAAGAATAAATCACCCTGAAGATAGCTGGAGAGAAACATACTTAATTATTGTGGTAATAAAATATACAAGCATTTTTTTATCTTTAAAGAACTCTTTAATAAAAAAACCAATAAAATTTGACACCAACCAACTTTTGATCAAAGTTTGTACATTCTCAGGTGGTTGAATAAATTACTGATGTCAAATTATAACTTATATGTAATAGTCACTTTAATAAAAAAAGAAAATATTACACAAAAGTAACTTTGTTCATGGAATTCAAAATGAAAGCACAATACTTCTCACACCTATAATAGGAAGGGCTACGTTCAAATGTATTTATCACAGAAAAAGCTATCACAGAACAAATAACTAAAATTCTTAATATTCACACTGTATTTTCCCGTAATAAAATTGGAAGTGTGTTTGAGTACAAATAAAACTGCAGATTATTTTCTAAATGATATAAACACTCATTAAACTTAACTACCACATTGAATTCCATTATTTGAGTACATACAAAATATTTCTTTACGTAGCCTAAATTTGCTGTATTAAAAATGGTGATAAATTGCTGCAATTTTCCATCACAAAAATATCTGACCTGCAAAAATATGACAGTATGGCGGTATGTTTAGATTTATTCACGACACATATTTACGTCAATGTGTCCCTTCATAAATGCATGGTCATTATCGTAAGAAATGGAGGGGAGGCGGGGTTCTATTAAACAACGTAAATACTTGCCAACTTGTTGCAAATCTTACCCTTCTTTGCCATGACAACATATACATATACCTATTAAATGCACTACTTATTACCTTACGCTACAGTGATTCTAAAATCCCATCATTCAAATTTGAATTCTATGTGGTTAAGGGGTGTCAATGTGTGACAACCATACTCATTAATCATGTCTTACTGGCTCCCAACTCTGTTAACATATCATGAATAGCCACTTTTCCCTTAATATAGTTGTCCATGATGGCTCTGTCCACATCCTGTTCTGTAATCCTGAGGTTGTACGCATCATTGTATAGTCGAATCATCTTCTTCACTTCATCATAAGGAAGGTAGCCTTCAAGATAAAACACACCAAAAAATAAACATACATTCCATTAACAGTATATTAATGCTTTCACTGTTTATCCATCCATAGTTTAATAATGTATGTTATTGCCTGCTGTACACTTGTTATAACCAAATAATAATTGTCATTAGCCTGATGTTAAGTTTCTTTAGGCTTTATCATCTTCAGCGCAATCTGACATCATAGTGTGTAATACAGCCCCAGGTGATTTTCAAGGGCATTATAATGCTATCACATTGATTTCATTCTATTCAACATGTTGCAAACATGCCTGATGCAGTTAGTTAAAGATTTATTTATTTTATTTGATTGGTGTTTTACGCCTTACTCAAGAATATTTCACTTATACGACGGTGGCCAGCATTTTGGTGGGTGGAAACCGGGCAGAGCCCGGGGGAAACCCACAACCATTCGCAGGTTGCTGACAGACCTTCCCACATACGGCCGGAGAGTTAGTTAAAGAACAAAAGCATAAAGCTATATTTACCAAAAACATAATAGCTACATGGAGGAAGTTCTGACTTGAGTCGACACATCAAGTCATATGCCAGTCTGCTCACCAAAATGGTCAGTGAATCCATGTATAAAATTTGTTGTGACACTATGAATACTAAGGCCCGCGATATCTTATCACATACCACTGCTGTCTACATCCTGAGAGTAAATACTGGCAGCCATTTTAAGGAATCTCTGAAACCAAGGCTCTGATTCATCCTTTTCTTCTAACATTTGGCGCTTCATTCTCTGAAATTTGGCAAAAATTGTGATCATACACAATGTATCAGCAAGTTGCATGTCATACTGTTTTTTTCAGATAAAAGTTGTTCACATTCTTCTCTAACACCAAAGATCATTTCCACAAAATATTCAACTTCCAACACAAAACCCAAAGGTACAAACATGTAAACAGTGTTTGTTTAGTTTGTTCATGTCCCTGATATCAACTCCTACCATACCACATGTTACATTTTCATCCCCAGAAAGAGAGTAAAAGGACAGCTTTGATAACCAAAATATAATTCGTACAGGAAATTGTGTACACAAGACTTGTTATGCAGAATAATATGAAATTTGGTCGGTCAAAGGTCAACTTTAATTACCAAAGTGTAAACAGGTGTTGGGGAAACCTATACTTAGTCTTTGTACAAAGTTTCATTCACAATGGAAAATTGTTGTAGGAGATAAGGTGTTACAGAAGCAGGAAGCTGGGCAGCACAAAAATAAAATATGCCCCTCACTTCCAGCAGGTAGTTACACTGGCAATAATAAACCCTGTAAGCTCACAGTAGCATGTATAGATACAGGTATTCTCTTAATAAGTACCTAGACAAGATTTGAGAATAAAAAATAATTTGATGGCAGAGTCTGACTCTTGTTCATGTACCTCATATTCTTTCTCTATCTCTCTTAGTTCTCTTTCCTTCTTCTCCACATCCAGCTGACTTATTCGGCCATCTTGTTCATAAGGATTTCCAGTGTTTCCATTATAGTCACGTGCATAAGTAGGCAATGGAGTCTTACGGGTGACATCCGGAATCTGATAGGAGAACAGAGTTACAATATGTTACAGATGACTACATGAGGTAGGACCATCTTCCCCACCAGATCAGGACTACCAGCAAATAACTCGATCAAAATACAGACTTAATTTTGGTAAGAAGCTAAAAAAATTAATTATAGCATTCTGAAATATTAGTAGAATGCTAATCTCTCTGGACCCCACATGTCACAATATAATGATATCTGTATGACAGGTTTACCTCTTGCTTACTACTTTGTTCATAATTGGAAGGTTTTGGCACTTCAGCATGAGGCCAGTTGGATGATGGGTTGCCGTAATCCTTTGCATACTCCAGGGGACGTTTGCTTTTCGGAATAGTAAGCCCAGTCTGCCTAGGCTGAACTTTTTCCAAGAATTCAATAAATTGCATCCAACTGAAAAAAATATCAACACTCCATGAAATTTGTCCTGGTCACTGACCATTTAAGTAATGACGCAAACCAAAAGTATCCATATTTCTGTCACTTTATCACAACATATCCACATACCATGAAAAGACAAAAATGAAAAGTTAACACATATATCACCAAAATGCTGAAGTTATACTATCTGATAAATGGTCCAAAGGAGGTATCATGAATAAAATTTGCTACACTAAAACATGTACATACACACGTGGTATTTAAACATTTCTACATATTTTTACAGTCCAACTTACTGGTATTGTCCATCTCCATGATGGTCACACTTGGCCAGAATCTGGTTGACTAAGGACTCTTGGAGAGGAATCTGGTGAGTGGAGCTGTAAATGATCTGCTTCACCTGACAAAGGTAATAAATGGCACAGTCCAGTAGTAAGTGCAAGTAAATCACAGTATCTGTCTCAACTTCACTGACTGATAAATGTTTCATGTTATCACCATTATCTCTGCTTCTGTCACCATGCCATAGATCATGTCAAGATATGATATATATATATACAATTAAAGGAAATATCTATTAAATGTGCTGTTTGAATCTTGACAAAAAAAAAATGACAAATATATACCTGTGCAGCTGACATGGTTCCTCTATGGTTTGGATCCATTTTCCTGAAATCCAGCGTGAGTTTATCAAAGTCCACCTCTCTTCCACTGTCCAAAAGCTGCTGTTCTATTAGTCTCATCAACTTTGAAGTCTCACTGTCACTGACTGGGGTAATCGGCTTTGACCTGCCAATGTAAACCATTAATGCAGAATTAATATTTAAGGAGTGCCTCCACAGAGCACTTGCATCTAATATAATCCCTTGACAATATGGCTAAAGTCCTGGTGAATCCACAGTACTGTTTTAGTTTGCATTCAAACATAAAATCCATTCACTCAGTGGTATGTCAAAGAAAACCTAAACTTAAGAGTTACCCTCACCACAGTTTAATGTAACTTTATACTAGCATCATTGAACTAGTGATGCATTGCTGGGATGACAGCCCTGTCTTTAACTCACTCTTTAGATACGTAGTAAAGTGGTCTTGTGGAGCGTGGGGTGGGAGGAAGTGCCTCACTGCGCGGACTGTCTGCATATGTGTAATGATTGTCAAACCTGCGCGAGAAGAAAAAATAATAGTAAACTTTTTTCCGTCTACATGTCTACTTTTGTCCTGTGAAGTTAATACTACTGTGCTTGAGATTCTATAACATTTATTTAGCTAAGTTAGTTTTTCAGTGGCTTAAACAACACAAAGAATATTTCTTTCATACAAATTTGATATCCTTTTGAATCTGGATCTCCTCACACAAGGTAGCTGACAAACTCTGCTGAAGCTTTTTGTAGCATATCTAGAGAGGGCTCTATTGGAAAATGAGAAATTATGCATCAAAGAATATTTTTTAACAAAATACAGTACACCAAAGAGTGCTAAACCAAAATCTCAACTTAGTAAATGTTGAATGAAACTTAGTGTGCTGAATGACTGACTAGTACATGTAATTACATGTTTAAATGCACAATGTAGGCTTACATGTATATCTGTGTATAATAGACTATCATTATGTAAATGACCATGTTAACATGGATTTAGATAAAATATTATAAATGTTTAGTTATTATTTCATTGTACAAGAGAAAAAATGGCAGTTTATTTAGATAACATATTATTCACTACATGATCAAGTTCAACTGTTTTATATCAGAAGTGAAAATGTCATTTATTTCTACATGAATGTTGGAAAAGCTGTCTTATGAAAGGTTGCATTCCACAAGCTGCTAATATATAAATATGAGACTATATCACATTCTGAAAGCAGACACTACTCGGGATGTATGGCTATTATGGCACAGATGTAGTACACTGAAGTTACTTTGATGCGAATATATACATGTACCAAGAAGAGGGGGTGGCTACAAATACCTGTATCTTGCATTAATTAGTCTGGTTATTTGCATTATAATATGGTAAATGTACTTACTATAGCAGTACTACTGAGTACCTGTTCAAGTTCTAGATTGTATATTTTAACAGCCATTACAACTCATAACTGGAATTCATAACAAAAATATCATCTTATTACCCTACAATAAATTCTGCCGATAAACTAGAATACCATTTACACCAGTAACCAGTAAGTAATAATCACCAATTTAAACATAGATACAGTGCTTACATGTTGGTTAGAATTGTGACTGTTGCACAAATGTGGCATCAAACTAAAGAAGTGAATTTACAGTACATCAGAAAAAATATTTTATCACAAGTATAGGTAAATGTAATTTATCACAATAATGAAATCATATGATTGAGTGTCCCAAAAGTTAGGTTCATGAAACCTACAATAAAATGTTATTTGTGCTATGAAAAAAACAAAAATCATCACATCATTATAATGTTAGTGGAAAAAACTGTAACAATCACCTACATTTTTGCAGGATTAATGTTTAATAAATGTGTACCTTAAAGTTCTCCCGTGATGAAACCCTCTTAAGCAAACAAAAGACAAAAGGCCTTCATCTGAATTGCGCACAAAGTACAGTAATACTGAATAACTACCATGAAACAGGCACTCTGTGTCAATGGTTGATGTGTGAGTGTACTGTGTCATGAAATTAGTGAATGTGCATGCACCTCTTTTGACTCAATGGCTTGAGATGTATGCAATGCTGAAGGTAACTCAGCTGGGCATAAATACAAGTGCATCTGTAACATATTTACCTCAAAGTTAATATCCTAAAAGTTGGGTCAAACTAAACTGAATCAACATGCCATTTTACCGAATTACTGGCATTTTGGGCAACTTTAACAAAGCAGTGAGGGAGAAAAAGATACGTCAATAAAGTCTGACAATCAGAGCAATGTACAGTTTGAATTGGAATTTGAATTATGGTAGCTTGTTACCTGACATGGAAACATCATATTCAAATCAAGGAACGGATCAAAGTCAGTTGGAAACATTTTGTGCTTAGGTTCCCAGCTGTGTAAAATAACAGCATTCTCAGCTGTTACTATGCAGTGCTTGTAAACTACATGTACATGTAACTCTTAGTGAGAAACAGTACAGACACATGATGTATTCCACAGAAAAGAACAAAAGAGAACACTGCTTGGGTCAACTTGTTTTAGATATGCTACATGTTCATTCCACACTATCATAATTATAATATCTGGCATTAGATGGCCAAAGATAGAATCTTGACCTCATGATTCAGACTATCTTGAAAAAACATTAAGAAATGTACTGGCTCAGATGTAGTCATCTGTATTAGATATCCACATACCGTTCTGGTTGAGGTACAGACTGTGTTTGTGAAGTCTGTGATGGACCCTGGGATGTTCGCAGTGCTGTTCCGAAAAAGGACAGAACTTTCTCGTAATTGATTTTCCCATCCTCACGATCACTGACATACTGACAGGCTACCAGTCTTAAAATGTCAGGAGACAAAAATATCTGAAAGAGAAAACCACACATTCAAAAGATTAGTACATGTCGTCATTACAGGTCACAAAAGAAAGTTGTGCTACATTCGCTGAATATATCATATAAAAACTATCATGCAGGTTTTCAATGAAACATTTTAACACAATTTCCATTATTTCAACGACCAGTGGGACCCCTGCCTACAGTATCAATACTGAGGCTGGTTTGACAATTTCTTCACAAGGTTTATAACGAGCCAGTTCAAAGAGACACCAGATTGTGGAATTGAGTGTATTAAAATCATATGAACAAAACCCAATGGAGCATTGCTAACACTATGCTTCTCAAGGACTTACACTGAATCAAACTATTTAACTCCTATAACAGAAGATACCTCAAGAACAAATTTTTCCCAGTTTCCAAAAGACTTAGGTTTTATGGAAACTTTATGCGACATTGAATCAGGCTGATACAATGTCAAATATTTATTTATTTACTTCATTGGTGTTCTACAGAGTACTCAAGAATATTTCACTTATACCAAAACCGCCAGCATTATGACGGGAAGAAACTGGGCTCTGGGGAAAGCCACGACCATCCGCAGGTTGCTGACAGACCTACCCATATTCAGTCGGATAGGAAGCCAGCATGAACTATACTTGACCTAACAGCAACAACATGCTGTGTTTAAACCAATTCATACCCTACATCCTTAGCCTTGCTTCTAAGACTCAGATGCTTTGACACTTACACAGCAATGTCCCAGTTTATGTCACACCCTCGTAATTTAACACTAGTACAAATGTAACAAAGTTTTGCTCAATGGCAAACTTGTATTACTCCAATGGTAATTCCTTGTTTCCTTGTTTGAGTAGCTTACATGTTCTTACCCTGTGACGTCCTAGTACATAGCTTAGGTCCTGCATGTAACACCAGCCTCGCAACTGTTTGTCATATGATGTTAAGTCTAGGTAAATATCCTTTAGTCTCTGGGCCTCTAATTCTCTTAACTCATCATTTAGCAGGGTCAAGAGACGAAGTTCATCCTCTTTAGAAAAATGAAGCGGTTCCCGGGGAAGGTACACATTTGGCGGTAACAGTCTCAGAAGACTCTCTTTATCACTCAGGGGAGGATAGCTCTGAGATGTAACCTGTTGTACATTCATAGATGTTTCCTCTGGCGTTTCTGGACGTCTGCTCACGTTGTGGTGAATTTGACGGTTCTCATAGGGTGATCTCTGATCTTGGACAGTTCGATGTTCAAAAAAGTCATTATTTTGATGAGCTTGTGATACACCAGTATTTTCCTGAATAGGAGGTATAACCTTGTATGGACTTAAATCATGCCCTTCTTGCCTGGAGGGATGAACTTGTGAATTGAAATTATCCTAAAGTAACAAGAAATAAACAGTATTTATAATTTTTTTGTGCAATAAACAAAAGAAAAACGTTTTCTTACATGTACATTGGGAAATTCCTTCCTTGTTGGCCCTCATTTTTTTTCTTCTTTTTTTTGCTGTCAGAAATTTACATGAATTTGGAACACTTATCATTATATTCATTAAATTATTCATTCGTTCATTTCAGCAATGTTGTTTGCAGAAGTTTCCCTTGTAGCACATTGTTAAGGTTTTTGCAAACTATCCTTTCATCATGTTCCTCATTAACATCCTGAATCCAAAGTCAAAATCACACCAAAGAGAGTGGAATTCTAACACTTTATTCAGTGGTGCTTTGAGCGACACACTTGGTGGACAACTTATTTCTCTGAATAATTTGATGTCAATTCTTCATTTTAGCTACATATTAGTACATATGTACTTTTATGACATTTCTGGCAATGTGGAGTACATATTAAAGACTCACCCAGTCTGCAGTTGAGTAGCCCTGTGGACCTCTTTTGGACATCCACGGGTCAATGTGATTGGGTTTGTCAGCCACATGCTTAAAAATGCGTCTTGGAGATTCATTTTCCTCCCTGTATTCAGAAATTACAAAGATCACATGAAACTAGAAAGCCACCATATCTGTAAAGCAGTAGAGCAAAGCAGCAGTGCACCACCTGTTACTTTCATGTTAGTGCCTTTGGACATGGTTATAGAACTGGTGTAAAGGTGGGTGTAGAGATCCCAGCTTATAACTGCTATCTTGGTGACACTTGTCTGTACAGGAGTGTACTTATTTTGTGCACAATGACACCAGACCTTTCTATCTTGAATATCATTTTATTTGTAAATTCTGGTTCCAAGATTTCCGGAACTAACAATGTGGCTACATGTAGACAAAATTTACAGTATATACTGTACTGCATGTATTCTTTTTATTTATACCTGAACGGATCATTTACATACAATACGCATCGTTCTACACACTTGTATTAGGCCAATCACACATGATGGCTTGTTTCCTGTCACCAGACTCACACCATTTTATTCCCTGCCTCAGAATTCAGTACTCAATTTTTGCCAGAAATTATCACAAACTGTGAGATTATAATTAAAGACTCCTGAAATAATGATAATGACAAATTAAAATTCCTGCAATAATGTTTCAAAATAGTCTGCCAAGTGTGAGTGTAGCCTTAAATGTGAGTACCTTAATTCCTCAACCTTTTCCCATAAAGAGCAACTTTCAGTACAATTTATGTCCATTTTTAATATGATTTTGGAGACAAAACTACTTTGGTTGAAATGCCCAGTGCCAGGACTTCAGTTCACAAAAACTATAATTTCATCAGCTTACACAGAATAATGCCCTCAAAATATGCTTATACATCCTTGCAAAAAGGTTGAAGAATTATAGTATAATTCTTCTGGCTTAATTTATTCATGGTAATCAAAAATGCAACGTGAAGGTATTAAAATCAGAACAATATAGTTTTACAATGATAAATAAAACGTTACTATAATAATACATGTATATAAGAACCTATGTATCAAGTGAACAACTCATCTTACAATTTAAGAGGAACACACTTAAATGACCATATCCATGTACATGTGTGGGTATTTTAATGTATCACATTTTTTGGCTGTACAAGGGTCCCTGTATACATGTATGTTAAAAAAAAGTTCTCAAACTAAAACAATCTATTAATATGTGATACTTTACTTTGGTTTGCTGTATAACAAGCTATTAACATATGACAGAGTGCATCATTCTACAATAGGGAAGTTACAAGTTCAATCTCATTTGTTGCTGAAGGTAAAATCGTCCCCCTATATCATGTCAAAAATGTTTGACAAACTATTTTTGATCACATTTACAATGGCATGAGCATCTGAAAAAAGTTTTACAAAAAGTAAGTTAGAGTACATATAGATGAATGATGGAGAACACTGACGAACTAAACATTTGTGAATATGAAAAGTTCTTATTAAAAGAAAGTGTCATTTATGTCTCTAGAACACAGTGAGACAAGGGATTGGTAAATTAATGTCAACAAAGGTTGCCTAACATTTATCACATATCATCTGATACAGAAGGATGTTTTGAGTTCGAACTCAAAACTCCCCAATTAGGCAAATCAACATACATGTCTTATAGTACAATGATTTTTATGAAGTCCTTCTTCACACAAATTACTACAGCTGACAGTAAAAAGAACTGCAGATGAAACAGGAACCATACCCTCCATAACGATCTGAGGTTGGTCTGCCAGCATATGATTCAGGTCTGTACTCATGGCGATCCCAATACTGCCGATTCTGAACAGGCAAACCTTCTGGAGCTGGCCAGTAGAGTTTTCGCGGTCTTGACATTTTAATAACATTGAACAGTCAGGTCTTGGTAGTAGAATACATTCATACAACAGTAAGCTCAGCTTTGGTTATGTCAAATGTATGTATGGTCCCTCATGGTGCATGTATATCCAACAGCTCTGTCAGTTGTATATCTATCTCCAATGTCATTTCAAGGTGATCCTATTGCCACAACTTGACCACAATAATCACACTATTTTGGCAGATAACTTTGTGGAGACATGCCAACCTAATATCTACAGTAATCTGAAAATCTGATTTAGGGATTATTCCCAAGAAATTTGCTGCCAAATGATCCTACACGTACGTGTGGATCTCAAACCAAACTCTACTCAATCAGCACTAGATACGTTCCAACTGTAAAAATCTTCTGGTAATCATTATGCCTATCACCTGTGCTTATACATATATTTTTAGAACTGTGTAAAGCAGTACAGATTTGTTTTGGCCTACGCGTGAGCATGCATGTCTAAAGAGCTCAACATATATGTAAAGGGCATTGACATGCACAATAGTCAGTCACATGGACCTAATACACATGTCATAGGTACAAAGACTTCATTATGGACATACATGTATGTGTAGGGTGTTATTGGGTGCCTTTGATGTACCTTCTCTAATTCTTCCCATTCATGGCAATTAATATGTTAAAACTTGCCACAGACTGATAAGTACATGTACTTAATCACTTATGTGTATATTCTTAGAAAAAAAAAAAAATTGGAAGAGAGCAAAAAAAAATTCGCCATGAATCACTCTCTTTACATTTTAGTGGTGTGGTCTGAATGTGTTCATCTAATATTGTAGTCTGCTGAAGTGTTAACCCACAGGTACATGTATGTAGTTAAAATAGTTTGTATTATTTCCAAACCTGCAGTTTGTGTAGTACCTTATCTTATGATACACAGAGACAACCCAAACATACACAGGCTGTATGGATATCTGAGTCTGAAACACCAGGCTACCATAAAAGTATTCTGTATCAAATTTTATCCTACACATAGAAGGTAAATTTAACACAAGTGATGCTAAACTACATGTACATGTAGGTATACACAGAATATACATCTGATAAGGCAGGTTGGTAAAATTGTAATACGTTTTGAAATTGTCCTGAAATTGTTCAACCTAACCAATTTTGTTCTGTGATCAAAATCAAATTAAAAAGATGCATAAATAGCACTAAATGTTGCTTTTCATATGCGAAAAGGTTGAGGAAATAGAATACATGTATATGTAGTTCATACTGTACGTAATATATTTAATTTATAAATTTACTTCAATATTACAATGATTAGTGCAGAGAAAATATAGGAATCTGGCAAGAATCTCATTCTAAGCAAATTCACAAGGAAATTGATGTCTGTAATTTAGTAATTGAACTTACTTTGTAATATTACAATGTAAATTTGTGTACCTGTACAATAAATATGTTCCACACAAAATGCTGACATATATTTATATTATACTTTTATGTCTTTGGAGCCCCTTTTTGTTCTCGAATAACAGACTTCCAAACCACATTCATGAAAACATGCTCGGTCATGTGACACAAAATTAATAAAAAAAAAAGCCTAACTACAAAGATCATATTTATCATTGTTCTAGAAAATTAAGGTTTTAATTTATACCTCTCTGGTTTCTTTCTCTGGAAGTTTTTAATTAATGGTTACATGTATGTCATTGCATTTTATAACAATTTATAGAGGTTATCATGTATCACAAAAATGATTAAAATTCATTTTCTGAAACCTAATCGTACATGTAACTGACGGGATCAATTCCAAGCAAGGTGTGCATTCAATAGATTACATACAAGCACATATGCATGTAAGTTGATACATGTGTAGATAATGAGTCTACAATCTGCAACACCCAACTAATGTAATCAAACACAGGTACTGGTTAACTGTGCTCAACTATTTGCCTCTTGGAAACCTGCTGACTACCTGTGTATGCTTATAATTCTCACACTAACTAATTAGATTCCTTGTCAGAGAGCCAAATAAAAAAGTCTTGACCCAACTGGCCTTGCCAGATTAGTTTTCCAATAATTAGCCAGCACAGCTGGAATGAGCTCAAGGCTGTTCTTAACCAAGAACTTGTTTGGCATGAAATACTGTATGATGCCAGTTCAAATTAAAAAAAAAAAATGTTCATGATGAATACTCGCAGGCAGGTGTTAAACCAGAAATTGAAATCAGGCTATTTACGTACATGTAAATGTAGGCCTTTTACATGTGTCACATTCAGACTGAAGAGAAAATACATGTACATGTATACTGTATTTGTCCCAAAATTTCATCCATAAAAAAGCATTTTTATATTAACTTTTAAAAATATTATTTGTTTTTCTGAAACTTTCTTCTTTTCACTAGGATTTAGTTCTAATCCTTCCAAACAACCCTCAAAACAACTTTCTAAGATCGATAGAACTCTCAGAATCAGAGTAAATCCCATGTAACTTCACATGATTTTCACCAACTGATCATGTGCATATACATATAACAAACTTCAGTTCACACAGCAGTGTAAATAGTTCATGAGTGAGTGAGTGCCTGGGGTTTAACGTCATACATAACAATTTTTCAGTCATATGATGACAAAGGAATCCTTATAGTGCATAAAAGGTGTAATCTGCCTTGTTGTTGCAGGATGGATTTATAAAATTTATTTTATCTAGTGCTGCTTCACTAAGACAACTTACGGAAGGCAAGTAAGTCGCCCCACCTGAGCCATTATACTGATATGGGTCAACCAATTGTTGCACTATTCCCTTAATGCTGAATGCCAAGCGAGGAAGTTATAACTTCTTCTTTTTAAGGCCTTAGGTGTGACCCTATTCAGGACTGACCCTCGATCTACCGCCCCAGAAGAAGACGCTTTACCAACTGAGCCATCGGGGCCGGGAATAGTTTATGAAAGATTTCATCAAATTATGTGATTTACAATAAATACAGTCTTTAATATCTTGAGGGAATCTGGCAGGGAGCACTCAAAAATGTTCTACTGAAGTTACACAAAATTAACATCAAATATTCTAACATTACATGTATATACCAAAATATTGCACTGTAGGTTTATAGTTTATTTTCAAAGGTGATCTACCTGTATTAGCTGGGGTATGGTTAAATTAGCTTAGGCCCCAAAAATATGAGTGAAAGTTTTTTGTATGACTTCCAGGTACATGTAAGGCCATCCTTCACAGATCAATACTTCATTCTGACATGTTGACTCTTGTTCAAACAGGACTCATTTAGCATAAGCAAATAAAATCTACAGAACAGAAAAGAAAACTTCCATGCCTACTGCAACTGAGTCTTTACAAACAGATTTATTTAAAGAAATAAATCCATCAAGTTATGCAGAATTTTGCCTGGGATAGAGATTAATAATTAGACCCTATCTCAATACCAGGTCACAACATGTTGTGCATGTAATTACGCTAAAAACTGTTATGCTAAAAACCCTCTGTAATGCAATAACATTCTACCCAATACACAGAATTTTATTTAAACAAAATATACGTAGGTCTTTCGTATGATCAAAATTATGCCAGAATCAGGATCAGAATTCAGTTTCATTCTGTTAATAGTTGTGCCTAGTTGTAACTTGTAGAAATTTTTATTATGCATGTAAATTGTTTTTAGTTTAACAAGTAACATTGGGAGTATTTGGATAGGTGTAACTGTAGTGAAAATGTGTCTCCTACTAACACAATTTCTCTTTCAAGCCAGAATAGATTGACTCTTTGATTGTTGTTTAACATCGCACTGAAGAATTTTTCATACATACGATGATAGTCAGGAATATGGGTAGGAACACTGCAGTGTCCAGAATATTTGGGATCATTGAGAATATACACATATTAATATTAAACAACATAATTTACATTAGTTTTAGTTTTTAGTTATATGAATTGAATCATCTAGACTCACTCAGAGTACTTACCCATATCTTTTAACTGAATCTATAAAGTATATAGGCTTGCCACCAACAATTTTCATGCGGGTTGAAGGAGTAAGAGTTGTTCCAAATGGTGCATTTTTGAGGACAAAGTCTGCCTCCTTTGGATGAGTTAAGAACTCAAACTCAGGTTTTTCATTCTACAAAACAAAAGAAAAAATCAAAGCTGAGCAAGAACAGGCAAGAAGGTCACCCAAACAGGAAGCAAATATTATCTCATAAAAAAAATAAATACTGATATACACCATACCTTTCTTCACTTTCTAAAGCTGAACACAAATGAAAGATTATCTCTTTTCTAAACATACATGCATTTTAGATAAAGATAGCTTATATCTGGTATCATGAACAGATACAGATAATGATTGTTTCTATGTTTATCACATACTTTTTAAATAAAGCATCAAAGAATTACCAAAGTTGATCAAAAGGGAAATTATGGTTTGAGCATTCACATCTATTTAAAACTCCATTACAACCCTTCATTTTACAAAAATGTCACATTTCACAAAATAAGAATGAAGGTGGGTACTATAATGTCTATCATGATGCTGAAACAACATAGAGAAACATGCAATGGATTTCAGCAACAAGGTAACTACCAGTATGTATGCATGTATACACGTACTGTGTATGCCTGTAAGGCAAATACTCCAAAATTATATTCAAAAGCAGGGGCCTCCGTGGCTCAGTTGGTTAGCGCGCTAGCGCAGCATAATGACCCAGGAGCCTCTCACCAATGCGGTCGCTGTGAGTTCAAGTCCAGTTCATGCTGGCTTCCTCTCCGGCCTTACGTGGGAAGGTCTGCAGCAACCTGTGGATGGTCGCAGGTGTCCCCCGGGCTCTGCCCGGTTTCCACCCACCATAATGCTGGCCGCCGTCGTATAAGTGAAACATTCTTGAGTACGGCGTAAAACACCAATCAAATAAATAAATAAATAAATATTCAAAAGCATAGGAGCAAATGAAGGTACCATTACAATACAATTTGACAACTTTGTTCAATATGAACAGGCTATGGGGCTGTTTTAAAATGTATGTGCATAAACTAGTATTTGTAGTTTAATGCTAATGAATTTGTACTTTAATGCTAATGGAATTGCATAGCTGGGATTCAAATAATAAAGCCAAAGATGTACATGTGTACAGTATGTACATACAATTAAAACACACATGGATACATTTACATAAAGTGTAACGTTACAAAAAAAAATAAATAAAACACTCTAAATGTGACCATTTAGTCCATTTTTCATGTATGATTTAATACAGATAATGTATCGGCATTTCAGTCAAAAACAGTTTGGGACATGTATGGTCCTTAAAATAACATCAAACTAACCTCTACTAAGGTTTTGTAATGGATATATGCTATATACCTGTGTGTTGAATGTGAATGTTCGGATTTAATTATTTCATGAAACCTGACCTACAAATACTGATATATAAGACACTTACTTTCTTCCGTGGAAAGATTCTGCCATCCATTTTTAGCTACAGTCTCAGGACACAGAATAAAGTAAACACCATTTGCAATGTAATCCAAGAAGAATCTCACTCCACAAACAAGGCACCAAAACAACAGAATGTACATACATGTACATTCTGATATATACAGGTACATGTATACATGTACACCAGGCCTCCCTCTAAAGAGATATCCAGTTACTTACCAGCAGTTTTAAGGCACAGGTCCAATTTGACACAGATCGGTTTGTCTTCAACGGAAATTTCTTGTTTGAGGTACGGTCATAATTACTGTACATTTTAATACAGAACAGCTACATGTATATACATACATGTACATAGACACATACAGGCACACATGTATGGATCAGATTAAACATACTAAATCCATGTCACAGAAAGAATGTAACGATAGATGATCCATCCACAGGTAAATCCTTGAAACGATAACTGTTCACAGATGTTCGAGTGTACAAGAGCATGAAATGTTTGACATGCCTCAACAGGGCCAAATCAACAACATGTAACAGGCTAGTTTATAAATCATTCAGAGCCCTAGGTCTGCATAACTGCCACTTAACACACTGCTAAAAGCTGGTAATTTGGCAATACATAAACATAACACCAGTCAGCTTACGCCATAGAATCATAAATCAGGTTACATATGTACATTATATATGCTCATATATAGCTGTTACATGTAAACAAGTTTTTATGATGTATACTGCATTGTAAACCAGGTACAAGTCAAGGTACAAGTACAGACATTTAATTCTAATGGAAAAGGAACATAAAACAATCTTTGTGAAATGGTATATGAATATGTTAGCTCTGAGCCAGCCACGGGTCAGGTGTCAGCAGTCAGGATTTACAGCTGATTAACCATGGACTAGCACATCTTATTCTGAATCCTAAAACCACTCTGTACATGTAGCTTCAAAACATCCATTAACTCTTTTGCACTTGTAATACCGTTCTAGGCAAAACTGCCTATGTACCCACAACAACATTTCTCTTAACGTTTAAAGGAACAGTACTGCAGTCCAGATGACAAATGACACCTTAAATTAGACCACCATAAAAGGCAGTTGTGATCTATTCCTATTGGCAAACCCCTATTGACAAACCCTACTGACATCTTCCTAGACAGACAATAGGCATTCTGAACTATTTTCATGGATTCTGCTCTTAGTTCCAAGCAACAACATGAACAACATCCGAATCCATTGCGGAGCATGACTACAACAATAATAATGGAATCAAACTCTATTTCTACAGCTCTGTGTGTCTTCCAAAAAAAAAAACTACAGGATTTTTATAAAATAAAAGGCTTAATCCTAGATAAGTGTATGCTACCTACAATTTGTTACATATAGGATATTCAGATGTCAAATGAACAGGACAACAATTGGGATAAACGAAGAGACTTTTGAAATTCGTGCATAAAAAATACAGATGTTTCTTGTGTACATGTACATGTACCTTGCAGTGTGGGTTCTTGCTTAAATCAAGATAAATCAAGAGAATAAACTTGTGTTTCCCAGTCAATGCATAGGATATCGAAGGGACTAAAACCACCCTCCAAAATTCTGCATGATAACAAGTATTAAAATGGCAAATGAACAGAACTTTACTCATATTTTAAGTGGCTATATTAGTAAACCACGTCAAAGCAGTGACCCAAGTACGATGTTTACAAAGGTTTGTGAAACTGTCATGTTGAAGTGAACACGCAACTTGCACACAACACAAAGAAATATATAATTCATTTGCATCAAACGATACTAGGTTCAGAGATCGTACATGTATATACATGTATCTACATGATCCGTCATAGCCCAAGCTAGCTGAGACAATACCAATGTATCCTTTAGCATCAGTGCAACATACCTTCACAGGTACAACTTTACTGAAAACAGCAACTCAAGTGCATACTTATATTCGGTATACAGTGATTCCTTAATTCAGCAAAAGTGTAGATCTATACATGTATGTCAAAGCAAGCATCCTTCAACATTAATCAGGCCATTTAAACTTTTGATTCATTTTCGACAAAATGTTGACAATGAAATCCAAATATTAGCATAGTGCCCACTGTATGTCAAAGTCCATAACAGGAAAAAACATAATTTGGCAAAAAATGGGTGAAACAGCCCAAAGCTTGAACTTGATCTGTAAAAATCAAATCTGATCTGAAAAAAGAATAAGACGATATATCCAAACCCTAAATATTTTCTTTCTTGAGCAATATTTCCAAATTCCATATGCTTCCATCTGTTTGCTTTACAACCACAAATAAGGTCACCCATTACATGTATCAATATTGGTGGCACTGCCACTACTGTGTATTTTTAGTTAAAGGATGTCTCAGTGTCTTTCAAAAATCCTATTCTTCTGAAATTAAGATGAGAGAGATAAAGAAATGAGACACTCTGATCTCAAAGACAGGCCAAATCTTTGGCGACAACACAGTATGTGCATGTACACGTATTATATGAAGGATGCCATCAGTTTCCTTGGGATCTGGTAATCATGAATAGTACCAGTCTGAGAGTTGATGATATAATTTTGCTGACACGAACAATGTCAAAAAGTAACTTTTTTCAACAATAAATCTGACGCAAAAATCCCCTTAGACCTGAATTCTGCCGAGTACCACCATATGGGATAAAATGAAATGCAGAATTCTTATTGGTCTCTGTAGATCATGGTGTAGGTTTCAAAAGTAGTTATATATATACAAGTAATATAAAGATATATAAGCTGCAGTGAACAGCTCATTAAGGCACAACTTTTCCCTTCTGAAGCTACATGTAGTAGACTGCAATTTCCATTTAGCTGGTCCCTTTTCTACCAAACAGCCAAGATTAAATTCTCAAATATTTTTCTTTAATATCTCCTTCCAAGTCCACAACAGCTCCTCTCCATTGCTGAGTTGGGGGCAACTGATATTCCAAAAGCTAGCCTTTTAACTTTTCTTAGTACAATTGTGGATAAAATAATTCTATTTGAAATTTCCATAAAAGTTTTTTTTCACATCAAGCTTATTACTTTATAACCATAGGTAAACAGCATGTGCCATGTGCATTGAGCATGCTCAACCCAGCACATTTGACCAGCTAAACTATATCTACATGTAACCTAATCCCACACAACTATGAAACATGTATCTTAAGTTACATCAAGTGAAAAAATGTCTGTTAGCTTTTACTAATTCTTTTGTTTGCAATTTTCATATATGAAGAGCCTTTGGACACTATGAAGTATCTCTGCTTGTAAATTTGAATAACAGTTATCCTAATACAGTGCCAGAGGCAACTTTTCAGTGTACAGTCCCAATATTGATTTATTGTCCGGTCACTAGTGCCAAGAGAATAATAACGACAGGAGCCAGAGTTGTGAGCTGCTCAGGAAATGAATGAACTCGCTATATAGTTTACCCTGCAGCATGATTGATCTGGAGGGTTCACTTTTGGACTCCAGTAACGCAATCAGGGCAAATATCCAATATATTCTGATACGGCTACTGTATTGTCACTATAATTAAATTACACTCCATTCTCCACACACACACATGTAAGGCTACACTACATTAAAATTCATAAATATAACATTCAATTTACATAAAATCGTTCAGTTCAGATGAAAAAGTGCAAAAAATTAGTTGTATATATGTTCTTCAATGTTTTTTTTTATTTGAAAATAAAGTTTTGTATGGTGGGTATTTGGAATCACCTCTTGGTATATCTTGTTTTTGCGTAATAATGTTATGAAGATTGAGCACATCTTTAATAAGTGTGTTTGTAATAGAATTTGGTCTCTTCAGCTAACAAATATGATGCAGACCAAGAGGTGGTCCCAAATGCCAACCGTATAAAAATATTTCCATATACCCTTTTATCATATAAATTAAAAACCACATGAATTAAGTTTCCATGCGGTTTCATCTGATTTTGGCATCATTTTTATATTTTCTCATTCTATAAGGTTATGTTCCTCAGAAGTCAATAATACACATTTAATTTCAGTTGTGAAATATCTCATGAATTATTCAAACTGAGTGTTATCCATCATTTCCTTTCTGTGAAAAGTTTTCTCGTATTGAAATCAAAATTTCATATTAATTTAAAAGCACATGTATGCATGCACACGCCATGTATGCATACATGCAGATGTATGTGTATATCGGTATAATAAATGTCTTGTACAGTACTTACACGCATGGAACTAACGTAAATGAGGTTTAATAGTTCAAATGAAAGATATTACCAATGTAAATGTAGCCAAGTACATGTACAAGTACCTTAATGTTATCACTGTTACACCCTACCATGAAAATTCAGCCAAAAGTAAATTCCTAAATATTTGGGTAGTTCAGTAAAAGGCTGACAAACACATAAAATTGGATTAGTTTGTCGACACTGGAAGGCACTCTATGAGGTAGCAAACATTTCCCAGTCTGAACAACATACATCCATTACTGCCATTTACAGAAGGGACATACACAGGTCAATAGCAACGAATAGCACAGGTATAAAGCCGGCACACCACAGAGAAATCAAATTAAGGCTTAGGGCAGTGACATGGGTCAACACACATCTGATAGGTGCATTTGGGGGCTGACATACATGTACGCCAACAGCATAGAAAATAAATGCTTCAATGATACATTTTAAAGAGTGCACAAATATCTTATTTGCACATACATATAGCACTGATAGCAGTCAAACATGATTAAATTACCCAACAGAAAAGACTATCTGACATTTGTAGAATGAAACATGGAAACCTGATTCATGTGTATCAGTGCCTGAATTGTAGGTATTTGAATACATTTACTGGCAGCAGCAAGTAATTCAATCTCAATAAATTGCCTTGCTATAGTCTTCTTGGACAAAACATTCACATGTAACACAGACCACTGATGTACTGTTAACAAAAGTCCTGTTTTTACTAGTGTACATGTACATGTAAATCAGAATCATAACAGGTACATTTTTGGGTAATAAATCATAACCCTCAAGGGTAAAACAAAATCTGAAGATATTGCCTCCTTGTCCTCATAAATGCGTACAATATATGCTCTTAGAATAAATGTACAAATAATAGTAGAATTACAGTACATGATAATAACTGCATGTAACAGTATTCCATTTACAAAACAAATTTGAAGTGATCATTGGAAAATTAAACTGATGTAAGTTTGCTCTGGTGAAATGTAATGCAATGCAATAACATCATTTAGCCTACCTTCTATACATGTATATGCTTTATGCAGTGTATGATAACCTCTGAATCTCAGAAATGTCTGCTGAAATGGTATGCATACTGTATATTCATTATACATTACTGAATCTCAGACCTATGTAGCCTAGGAAAAAAACAGATCGATGTTGTGCTAAGGATTAATCGACAGACAAAAAGAAATGGAACATAACAGTCTGCAAATTTAAGGTTGTGGAGACGTATTTAATGGGTAACTTTTGTCTCAAATGCTGTGACACACTACAACAGCAACTACATCAGGTTTTTAAATGGAGCTCGCTAGTTCTGACATTGGTTTGGGGACACGCGCGGCCTAACAAAATTTTGCCAAACCTAATGAACAGAGCAATCTCGGACTAATGTATATGATACAAAAAATGATAAATCAAAATGTCATAGCTATCTTTCCCACCATGCTGATTATATAAGAGACATACACATGAACATGTAGAGATATCCCAAAGCATTGAATATCATGGAACTTTCATGAGAGATCTGGTTGACCTACCTATACTTATATGCTCTTTGTGGGGCCGATGAAATCCATTTCATATTTAATTATGTATGCACAAGTTCATGCTCTATCATATCATGCTGTCATTTATGTTGAAATGAGTTATATTCATAATTAGTCACTTCCCCTACACATGTAGTCACTTAATTAGGCCTAAAACATTCTGTGTTCCATCAATATAAAATTACTGAATACATACCATCTTACAATTTTCTAGCTCACAACTTTTACAAAATAACTTTAAATGTTTGACATAATATAAAAAAAGTCTCACATTTACGCCATAAGTATATGTCTTACAAAATTTGTATGATATATTGTGATATACTAAAAAACTAAATGGTAGGCCATGTACGTAAAGCTTCAGCGTTACCATGGTTATGCAGGCCCATGGACTTAGGGCACCGGTACTGTAATTGAAATATACACTACGTAAATTTGAATTTGACTTATCAGCTTGTCATGACAACGCCTTTTTATTTCAGCCTCCAACAGTAAACTAGGCAGTAATTTAATATTCTTCTTCCGTTCTAGAAATCCATATAAAAGTTTAACTTAAACTTACTCTTCGTCCACATTTCGGCATGTTGAATCCGCAAGAATCTTTTCCTCTGTTCCTTAGGTAGAAGGATTCAAGTATCTACCATATACCAGACATTGTAAATTTGATCCCACTCTAAACCTATTGAACCCTGTTTTGTGAGGCGCTTAGCTCCCGGCCTGTTTCAATAGGCGTTACTATCAGAAAGTAACAACAAACCATTTACAGTGCAACAAAATAACCGCGCACGTGTGAAAGCGTCTAGCTGTTGCTGTTGACAGTGCTGAGTAGGGCCTCGCTAACACCTCAGCCGCTACTTCGTAGTTTTGCTGTGCCGATCAGGTAACTTTATTGATTCAAGCTTAATCATTTCAAGTAGCTGTGGGAGATTAAATCCAACACCACAATAACCCAGATGGCAATAAAACTGCTAAGCCACATACGACAACCATGGTATCAAGGGGCTGAACTTTATCAAACGAAAAGGCATTGCACAGTTTCTTCCCTTGGCTTGAGCTGCGGTAAGATTGGACGGCGTCAGCGCTGCCTCATAGTGCTGCTGGCCTGAAACATAGCTAGGCCTACATTGTCATGATGAATATAACAATTGTTCCAAATAATTTGTGTATATATATGAGTGTGTTATTTTTTGTCATACAATACTGACATGACAAAAGAACAAGATCAATATACCAGTTAAGGGAGAGAGATATATACACTGCCGCGATCAATCCAAGGTACATTGCATATGAATCCATTATTTGTTGGTCGACTCACCAGTAACGGCGGGTTTGTGGCGCGTGAGAGTTGGGCTGGGAGAGTCTTTTATAATTTTTTTCAACAATCGTTGAAGAGGGGAGGACGACACCAGAAAGAATAATTTAACGAAACGGTTGCCTTAATCGTTGTAAACTCATATGATAACTGGCAATTTATGTAGTTAACCCCAACGCAGTAATTAACAAGTACTCCTAAATGACATTAACTTTGTTATTTTGCCGTCCACTTTGTAGGCTTGTAGGCTCATTTGGCTTACCTTTTTCAATATCAGCAATTTTCAGCCGCATTTTATGTCACCTACGGTACTCAACAAGTACGTTAACTGATTGACTGAGTGCTTTGACGACCGCAACTTTGAACACACTCTAATTCATATGTGCTCTTACAGTACGTGGGTGCTTCGTCCACTCATTACTGGCAATCCATTTGCCGTCCAATAAATAGCAACTTTTTGCCTTTCCTTCCCTTCTCTTTTTTAGGCATGCAGATAATAGAAGGCCTTTTTTGCATGGCCAGGCCAACCACTGGACCACAGAACATACAGATTTCAACTTTAAGATTGAATTTTCATTTTACTCAAAGGAGTGTTTTAGATAACGACTGCTCCATAAAACATTTCACGTATATGCACTTTTAATGTCATATATATATATATATATATATATATATATATATATATATATATATATATATATATATATATATTATCATAAATGAAGAGGTCACTGGAGATTTTTGGAAAAAAATTGATCAGCGCATATTCAAACAAAATCTTGGCAATAGTTTTAAATAGTCCAAATGATAACAAGTTTACACAACATATCAGCGTCATCTGCACAAGTATTACAGTTCAATATTGGGAGCAATAATAAATATTGCAAAACTGCAAGTAGCTTTATAAAACTTATTCAAACTTGAAAATCATTTTAACACTATAAATAGTACAGGTGTGTGAATCTGATATATATTCTAAATGACAGTAATTTGATGTTCTCTAGGTATAAAGAGAGAAATCTTGATTTGATCAGCGTGTATGAAAGATTTGCCAAAAATGTCATTTACTGGTATATAGCCTATTTAGATGGATGGAATTATTTGCCTGTAAATTTGTTTTCACGACTTACATATCACACCATCCAAATAAGTATAATCTCATAGCATAGGGACAGAATTGAGTATACCGGTAATAAGAACACATATAATCATCCAACTTTTAAATATATATACGTGTATAATACTTCATTGACTGTCATCATTTATATATTAAAAGAAAAAAATATATATATTATTATGCATTTCATATGGAGATATTTTGCACTTAAAGTGAGTATTTATTGTGCTCTGCGATTTACTTTAGATTTGTTCTTTATATAGTAAATTAAGGAGACTACAGAAAGGAAAATATCAAGTTTTATGAGAGTTGACTTCTGCCAAGAGTTGGGCATGAGATTTTGTTGTGGCTTTGCACCACATTAAATTGTAAATATCATGTGTTTCAGGTTCCATTTTTGACAATTATAAATACATGCACATTTTAATATGACCTCGGGATTAAACCATAAGACTTTAAAAATGGTACACTGTTTGTCATATAAGTGATAGAAGTGATAAATAAATAACTTCAACTGTATGGTCATACCGGAACTGGAATGCAAGCTTATTGGCCTGGCGATCTGCATGCACTTATGGTCTTATATGAGGCATACATATGATAAGCTTTATATATGTGTGTACGTAGTTATAAATCATACAAATCGTAAGCATGTGTTCTAATCTTCAATACTGGGCTGACAATGATTATGGTCATGGGGGTCAATACATTTTATATGTGTATATCTGTAAGCCAAAGTTAAATATATTTATGGCATATGGGTATTAACAAAATGTAACTTAAGGCTTTAAACGAACTTTTTCTGTTACACAGCATCAAGTACAGCAAAAAAAATGTGACGTTCCTGTAGATATATGTGCGTTTTAGCTATAGTTAAGTTTAATATTTGGTAGTCCTGCGTAATGCACACCGACTGTAAAATTAGTGCAAATGCTAGAAAACAACATTAATTGGGTACCATATATTGATTTACACTATAATGCCTTAACACAACTTAACCCTTTTGCCAGGAAATGTGTAAAAATTACTTCCTATGCCCCCGTTCTGATAAGCCCTTTGGTGTAGTTTAATTTTGTCAGCACAGCTTCCCTCCTCCCCCATGGGAGTTCCTAACTAACGACTAAATCTGCAGACTGGACTATCCAATGTCAATGTCAAGGTAAAAGAACGGACATATGCATGTCATCTAGTTATCACCAGACCTATTTAAAGTGTTAATTAGTGTATGTGTTAGGCACGTAGATTTTCCATCACACAGATGTTACATTTATTACTGTTGCTTTCTTTATCAGGACTAATCTCTATCACAAAAAGAAGTAGTAACATGCTGAGATGGAAGCCACCTGTATGTCACAACAGCTGGAAACAGGTTTCAGTACGTGGTATTGTTTGATTAATCTAATCTCCTCACAGTGCAACGTGTATAAAGGCACTACCACAAATATCTTGGGTAGACTGACACTGGTATTGAAACCGTAAGCAGTTTGTAGCCCGGTATAAATTGCGTCACTTCCTCCGGAACTTGTCGGCATTTGAAAAGAATCATGGCCGCTGTCACAAGTCAATCATGGTCCGTCGTGGGCAAATCCACGAAAAAAACGAAACAAACGCCTCAAGCGTTAACCAAGGACCAGAAAAAATCATTTATAAGCAAAATGCCGAGGATCGAAGCACAAGGTGAGGATTTCTAACTAACTGCGCCATTTCTGAATTTCCATAGTTGTGTGAATGTTGTTGTTGCATGGAGGTACAGTATATATGGGAGGAGGAACAACTCGCGACATAGATGCGTAATCCACGCTGATGAGGAGAAATACTAAGGAGGTTTACCGTTTACCTGCTGTGAATACACGCCTCTGCTGAATGTTCATTAGCTTCCTGCTAATGTTTGTCTATATAACGTGTAAACCACTGGTTATGGAGACTTTTGCTAAAAGCTGCATTAATTGCAGTGTACCATCGTGTGGTGCATCAAAATGAAGTGTGCCAAATCCAACTCCCATTGGACAGGAGTGCCATCCACACTTGTAATATGTGGTGTATACACGCTCGATATGCACACAGCTTCCTACTGTTTTTAAGTGTACTAGAACCCATCTTAGGTAAACTATCGGGGAGTACACAGGGGGCTACATGTGCGCACCTTACTGGTTAATCCCAAAAAGTCATTTACAAAGGCATGCATATACTGTGGCGCAACAAGAATCAATGGACAGGCGTAAGTTGGCTTCGTGTTGAATAGTAAGCAAGCGGTAATTCAGTAGGATAAATACATTTGAATAGTTTTGACAACTCTTAAGACAAGAAAAAGGACGAAAACTTTGGCCATAATTTTGTTGTAAAAAAAAGACAATTAAAATTCGAACATGACCTGTGTGTCATCATGGTGAAACAATGGACCTCATTACAATTCACTGTTTTTGTTTGTAATGCTTTTTGCTGATGATAGTCCCAAGGAAATTGTCAATTTCTTCTGCAGCCATAAGTGAATCAAAGTGGTCTGACATCTGTTCTGTTATCCTGTCTTCATTATTCACCACTTGTACAGGGGGCCTGTGTTGTGAGCAAGCAGTGCACGACTGGGTGCTGAGTACCTATCACAACAGGCGTGAATAGCTGCTTGTCTCAGGAGCGCATGCGCGATCATGTGCCAAAAGGCAGACAGGTTAATCCCCTGTTAGTGTCCTGCTGTGTCAGTGTCATAAATGGAACACTTTGAAGAGCCTCCTTGCATATATATTTTGTATATCTCCATGTTTGTTGTAAAGGTGTTGACATGCTGTTATGTCGCAAGAGTATCTGTCTGCATGTATTAATTTAAGAATTATTCCATATGGTTGGAGACTGATGCACAAATTTGGATACCAGAGAGGCGATTTTTGTATCAAATCATAAATATTCATTGGAGCAGGTGAATATGAGCATTGATATATTGCAGCCGACTGGCAGGTGCGCATCATCACATGAACCTGTTAAGAGTTACTCCCCCTGTTGACAATGACCCTCAGGGTAATGCAAAAAATGGCTAAATTTTGTCACTATGTTTTTTTACACCATTATTTTAGTGGCAGTTGTAAAGATTAGGGTGACCCTGTTGTTAGCTAATGAGCTCTTCTTAGATGTTCATTGTGAAAAGCTGCTTCTTCAATAAATTGATGTCACTTAACCATGTGACACCACCCTCAAGTTTAAAATTCTCATTAGGTGACAGTTGCATTGAAAAGACTCTCCATTCAAGTCCCATCTCCTTTTGTCTAACTTCATATGGCCTGCTAAATTTTACTTTACAATGGATGACAAGTGATCATTTCTTACTGTCAGTGTACCACAGAATGGTGAAATGTGCAATTTTCTAAATACTGCTGATTTAAATGTAGCACCAGGTGGGCCATGGCTATGTCGACTTTCTTTATTTACTGCTTCAGTGGCTTAATGGTTAGAGGGTCCGTTTCTCAGTCGGAAGACCCCAGAATTAAACCATAAGACATTAAAAGTGGTACTTGCTGCTGTCTTGCTTGGCGCTCCGTCTGAAACAGGCTGTAACATCTTATTTCTCGATTTGCTTGCACTCCCAAAACTTCACATGTATTTCACATGGAAAGGCTGCGCCAGCCTCAAATTCACAAGCGACGAACTGTCATAGCAGACACTGCAGCCATTTTGCACTAACTCCAGTTATGGGTCAAGGCGGAGTTCTTGTTCCTACAAAACCCAAAATGCCTGTTAAACCCAAAAAGCACCCCATAACTCTTTGGTTTTTGAAATTGTTTGCCATACCTTGAATATCGGGCTGACATGTTTAACTGAGAGAAATGTATATGTGTTTTTTTATACCATCTCGGTACAAAGAGAAGAGTTGAAATAGCCAATACAGTGAGTTTAAATATCTTTAGTGCGACAAAACCAATCATATAATTAAAAAAATTAATCTGGTGAATTGTTTACATGTATTTTCAGCTCCAGTAAAGGAGTCCTCAACTATTTATGATGCTTTCCTTGGTAAGTCATCATCAGACAAGGCTGTGTCAAACAGTGCCAAAAATGCTGCAGGAGAAGTCGTCAAGAAGAATGTTGTCAACAAGAAAAAAAAAACCGAACCAAATAATGAGAAAAAGAAAGAGAAACCTTTGCCATTTGAGGAAGTTATTTCAAAGGTAAGAATGTATTTAGACTTGGTATATTGAGGCAAATAACTAAATGATGCTCTTTTCAGCGCAAGCCAGTATCCAATTCCCCACTGTTTCACATGCTTCACTCAGTGATCAGCACTCCAGATAACGGATATTGACGTAATTTAGACCTCATGAATCATCTGTATATGAAGATATTAATCCTGATCACACCCAGTAAAAGTCAGGTAATTACTGTGTTGGCCTACGTGAAATTTTTAGGGCTGGCGCCATCACCAGCATGTCTTTTTAGGTAAAGGGAGACCACTTGTATGACCTATACAAAGGGGACTGTTACACAAGTGCAGTATTGATGCAAAATAGAAATCTCAAACAATGTTGCAGCCACAAAGAAAACAACTAGTTGACATATTCATGAGGATGTGTGTAAACTATCATTCTGCTAAGCGATTTTTCCAGTATTCTGCTCTTTTGTTGATTTTTGACTGTGGCCTTCAATTTAAGAACAAACTTGAGATGATGTTGATGTCATAAATTCGTCATTATAATCTTTTTAACAAAGTGTGAATGTTGCAGATTTGCAACTCCTTTTCGACATTTTACATTTTCACACATTTGACACCCAGACTAAGAGTTCAGGAACCCTGTTGGCAAATGAGATCATCACCACTGATTCTTTCCAACCAGTGTTGAATGTTTGCTACTTTTTTTACAGCATTTCCCTCTGTAAGGCATATAAATCTACCCTGGCCTTTTCAACACGACAGTAAATGACCTCAATCTTAGTAATTTCTTGTAACCTTGTCTGAAAAGTGCGAATGTTGCAGATGTGCAACCTCTTTCTAACATTCCCCAATTTCATACATTTGTCCCTTGCCAAGAATTAAGGTTACATGAGGGCATATGAGGTCAGTGTCATTAATTCTTCCCGGTAGCCAGTGTTGAATGACCATTGACAGTGAATGACCCGAATATCCTTAAATTTTTGTCTGAAAAATGTGAATGTTGCAGATTTGCAACTTATTTGTAACATTCCCCATTTTCACACATTTGACCTAGGGACTTCAGACATTCAGACATTTGCAAGTGAATAAGATAAAAATCATTAATGCTTTCTAACCAGTGTTGAACATGTGCTCATTTTGAAGAATTTGCCTCTTTCATGCATATAATCTGACACTGGCCATGAACTTTTGATACAACAGTAAATTACCTCAGTATTAGTAATTCCTTGTAACCGTGTCTGAAACTTGCGAATGTTGCAGATGTGCAACCCCTTTCCAACATTCCCCATTTTCACACATTTCACCCTTGCCAACAGTTCAGGATTCTTGTGGGCAGTATCATTAATCCTTCTTCGTTACGTTTGTTGAACATCTACTGCTCATTGTCCAGCACTTCCCTCCTTCACACGTACAAATTGATCCTGGGCTTGAATTCTGGACAGTAAATAACCTTGTCTGAAAAGTGTGAATGTTGCGGATAGGCAACTGACATTTCATTTGTGCAAAACTTGTTGAAGTGCTGCTCATATTTTAGCATCTCCTCTTTCACAGTTGTTTTTGTCACGTCCTAGAAATTTAAAACAATGAGTTTATAAACTCAGCATCCTAAATTCTAATTTCCGCACTTCCACATACACCTATCGTGGAGACCTGACCAAGTAGTCCAGGCTTAAATATTTAGCCAACCTCAGTATCCTTAAACCTACTACATACATTTGAAAGTTGCTGAAGTTGCACATGTTCTGTTCATTTTTTTATCTATCCCCACCTATCACACTCCCAACTCCCTTCATAGCTGTTCTCTGTCACAGAAGTTAAACTTTCTAAGTACGGAGTTAAACACCAATCAAATAAATAAGTGAATTGAGTCTGAATGAGCAAGATATCTCTGAAAGGTGTGAATGTTGCAGATCTGCTACATTTTCTATCAGATCTTCCCTCATCCACCATTTGGTGAAGAAATGATACCTTATTTCTGTCAAAAAATGTCATTGTCATTTCCCTATGGTCCATTCTAACTGGCATAGGGTCTTCAGTAGAACCCAAAATGATAGGACCTATAATAAAAATGTTACAAATGTTCAGCCTTATTTACATTACATTGCAATGTACATTACATTTTTAGTACATGTATAATGTTTGACCATTTCATAGAAATGAGACTTTAGATAATTGTGAGTGACTTTCATCACAATAATAAAGATGTACGATTCATTTATTCAAATTTTAATATGAAACTTGTACATTTACTGCTGTTACTTACTTCTGTATTTTCAGTTTCAATGATCTGGTATGTAAAATATGTTGCTTTTCAGTCTCTTACAATATGAAAGCATAAAAAGGCTTTTAAACCGTTATTTCAGATTGATCGAAATGATTTAGCATCGGTGCTAACCAAGTCTCAGACCAGTTTTCCTGGCAACAAAGACGTCTGGCTAAAGGATCTGGCATCCTACCTAAACCTGAAGATGGAGAGAGTGGCTGAACCAGACCCAGTGTTCAGGGATAAACCTAAGGGTATGGACTAGCTTCTGCTGACTCAGTGAAACAACATTTTGCATATCTGACTGCCTCCTTTAGGATTAGATACTAGGGAAAATGAAAGGGCTTCTGTATTAATAATTAAGTTAGCAGTAGATTGGAACTAAATGCCATGTTATGTGCTGAAAATAGCGATGAATGAAAAACTCTGTTGTATTCTGACTTGTTTGGAATTTCTTGTTTGTTTGTTTTTTTTTTTTAACGTGTGATTTTCTCTGGTGCAAGTATATTTGTCATGGTAGTGGTGAACCTTTTTCATTTTTGTGTTTATATTTTTAATAAATTTTAGTATTGGTATTTTTAGACTTCCCACTTTCAAAATTGGAATCCAGGAGCAAAGACTTGATCATGAATACACTGAAGACATGTGACCCTGCCACTATTGAACACCTGTACTACCACTGCATTCAGACCATGCTGACAGAAATGGGTAAAGGTAATAAGAGGATATAGTAGTATTTACCTGTTACTATGGGGCCAGTTGTTCAAAATTGTATTAAAAGGTAAGCCAGGCTTAAATCTTAATACCAGTCTTGTTCTAATTCAAAACCTGTTGTAATGTTAATAACGGGCATAACTTCTAATACATTTTTGAACAATTGGGCCCTGTTTGTTATCAGGGATAGCAGGGCTGTATTCATGTAAATCATGAATAGGCAGTGAAATATTGTCGAGCATGTCTTGTTCCATCTCTGGATGCTTTGGAATTATAATGGCATACATGTGGTACTGTGAACTTTTAAAGTCAACATAAAGTCAGCCACTAAAGCTGAATTAATGAATAAAATAGTATTCCAGAAATGGTCTGAAAAATATTTTAAAAATTCTATACTGCTTATCAACAAAATAAATTGCAAGCAATCATCAGTACCTAGCCACTTATTTGGTGATGCAAGTTTGCCATGTTATAGTTATCTAGTGTGATGTCACAAAACCTGGGAGCTCTCCCATATCATCGGTATTAAACAATGTGAGAATGACAAAATACAAACAAAAACACTTGATACCCAATGGCAACCAAAGAGCATCAGCTCTGTTCTGTGTTCAAAGGGCTGATGTTTCTTTTAGTTTGCGCTCAGTCAGAGCAATGTTTGTAGACACAAGCATAGTCTTTCAGCTGTCCTGCTCGTCCTGTGTAAGTATTTGGCCTGACTGGCTGTACCGACTAAAGAGAATTTATCAAACATAGCAGGATCTTCTGATTGATAACAGATGCTTTCATTCAGATTTTGGGAAGATATTTTCATAATAAATCTGGCTTTGCTAAGGAAAAATCATGCAGTCACACTATTTTTCTTCAAGCAATGACTCTGCTGAGGCGGTTTTCTGGCTGGCTCACCTTGACAAGTTACTGCAATATCCTGCCCAACACGTTGTGACACGGCAGTCGCTCTCAGTTCCCTGCTTGTGAATCAAAATGCATCCATTTATCACTTAAACTAACCGCAAAATTCAGTTGTGTCCTATATCCTTTTTTCTATGTATATAGAGTGACAGACTCCATGTTCACTTTAAACAAATGTATGGTTTGTAGAGCTACTCCATATTGTGTCAAGTAACAGGCATAAAAGTGTTGAACATTCAAAAACTTTTTTGCCTGCTTTGTTCCCATCGGCCAAGGGTGTATCATTAAAATGTATGTCTATCAAGAGGGGCAAAAGTCTATATATTCTTCAAGGGAATGTTATAATTGTAACATACAGCATCAGTACTTTCAACTTCCTTGTCACGCACAATCTTATTAAACAAAAATTAAAAAAATGAAAGACTTAATTTAATTATTTTTATAGGTGTGTCCACATATGGCTACAGAATCTTCCTCCAGTGTTTAGCCTGGCAACGCCCATCGGTGGCGTCCAGCAAAGTTCACCAGGTAACCTATGAACTTATAGCTTTTGTAGTGAATATATCATGATATTGCAGTGATATCAATGGGGGAAAATTACATGTAGTACTGAGTAGTGCTTTCTGGTCTCAAAGATCTGTTATCATGCCTTAAAAGATGAATCAAATGGCAATGTACAGGTATGCTCATCAGCCACGTAAATCAGATACATGTGTAACGTAAATTGTTTTTGTGACAGTGTGTACAGCTGTAGGTGTGTTTAACATGTCTGTACTTCTGTGAATTTAACAGCATTGGGTTGAAACTGAAAGCTAGGTCATTTGTGACATTCTTATGTGTTCAGACCCTTTTTTTTTTGTTACATGTATATCATTAAAATATATATTCCAGTTAGTATTGCATGGGGATGTGTGTTTTGATTGCTCTTGTTTTGAATGTTGTAGTATTTGGAACTGCTGAAGGGGAACCAGAATCGCCCTGTAAAGTGCCTGTCGATTCTCTGGGCTCTGGGCCTAGGGGGCGTTAAAGACTTGAGAGCTGGTCTCCGAGGTACATCAGCCTTCATATTACTTGTACATTGGCTAAATACTGCAAAATCTCTGTGTCGCTCTTCTTCATGATTTATTTTAGATTACATTTTCATATTTGGTAGTAAGAAGACATGTCTAATGCAGTAAAGACTGTTGACTTGGAAGAAAAATATTTCCAATGCAAAAAATAAAACTGAATCTGTATAAATTAAACCGTTTGTATTTTTTTTTTCCTTGCAGTTTGGCTGGACCTCATGTTACCCATGACATCTGTTAGACCTCTGGCTTCCTATCCTGTGGAATATATTGGCATCTTGTTACAGTAAGCCTTGTCGAAGTTTTTGTATAACCGTTATACTTGAATTATATATGTAAGAAATTGCCTTAGCTTTTAGAGTTTTTCCAAGGAGTGATTCCGAGGTTTTTAAATATTTTCAATGAATGTTATATTGTAAAGGCAGCACAACAAAGAAGATACTTTGTGTTTCATCATCCTGACTTGGCACTCTCCTGACAGATGAGGTTTTATTCAGGTGTGAAGCTAGCACAGATACACTTACTGCTTGTGGAGCTGTGGTAGTTTCATCTGGGCAATGTCATTTTTTAGTATATTTTTGAAATGTTCTTCAGTATGTCCTAAACCACCGATGAAATGATAAGACCATTGTAATTTAATAAATCAGAGAATTGTTTAGGGCTCGTACATTGTTTAATAGTTACGTGGTGAAAAAAAAATAAAGTTATTTAGAGGATCTAAAAAAGTTCGTCTTTAATATAAATCTGCAGTTGTTATCTGTATATTCAAACCCTGTAATGTTGCAGATCGAAGAAATAAGTAAATGTTTTTATTTCAGACATCACAAAGATCACAAGTCAGCTTATGGAGTGATGACAATCCGTGATTTCTTCCCTGTGCTGGACCTTGTCTTCAGTAACTCCATGAACTTACCACATGACCTGCAAAAGAAGCTTGTGTCTGTATATCCTCAGATCAAGGTAAAATGCAACAGTTGTTCTGTGTTCAAACATCAGTTACTTTGAGCAAGTCTTATTAATACAATTTTTAATGGAAAAAAAATATAGGGAGAAAAAAATGGGACTTTCAGGAAAAGAATTGTGCTCTAGTGTGAGCATGTATTTTTATTTCATATTTTAAAGCATCCTGTTGTTTTACAGACTATAGCCTTTGGAGCTGACCCAAAATCCAGTCTGCGTCTCTTCTTCCCATCCTTCCTTTCAAGGGCCACATCTGATGCACGTTCTCCACTGAAGAATGAGGTACTTTAACTTTACAATTCTCAGCTTCCTATTCTTATAGGCAAGTTCTGCTTAGTCATAATTTTATTTGGATTTATGGTGTTCCATGCAAATTAGAAAATGATGATATGACAAAGAATTTTCAGTTTTCTAGACTGTAACTTGTTTTCCATAGTACCAACAATCCAAGTCTTTCTGGAAAAAAAAAGAAACAAAACATAAAAGATATTTAAAGCAGTACATGTTAATAATATACTTGGCATTATAACATATGACTGTTCATGTTTTTACTTATGTTTCAGGTGCTCCCTTGCTTGGTGACTTGCTTGATGACTGATAAAATGTGTTTCAGTGTTTGGAGACAGATGTACATCAAGCATCTTCCTCAGTCCAGGTAAGCAATGGTCAATCCCTTCGTCTAACATGCCTTCACCTGAGTAGATAATTGTGCTTATGTTGAACTCTGAAGGTCTTAGACCTTTGAAGTCACATCTTTTATATGTACTTTCTGGTTTGTTATGTACAGCTTAATGTCAAGACCCTGAGTCTGTGAGACAATGTAATTGCATGTGGGGAATATGCAGTATGTTTGCTTGTACTCCTTATATTTAGAAATAACTAAAATATGCAAAATTTGAATTTGAGAAATTATTGTAAAAGTGATGACATTGTCATTTTGTGAAGTTCTGTTTCACTGTGTAAAGTTCACAGTACATCTCTGTAAATCTAAAATGCTCTTGGTACAGTTCAAATCAGCATACAGACAAACCAACAATGATAATGTTCATCCAGTTAATGTAGGGGGAATATCTTTCCTATTACATATAATAACAATGATAAATCAAACACATGTCCATAAAGCTATACCTGTGTTTGTAGTGTACTGCTGGAGCACCTCTCTAAGAATTGGGCGACAGTATCTCGTCAGCTGGAAAAGAAGCTCCTACATGAAACTCTGCGATCCTTCAGTGTGACGAATGATGAGCTTACAAGCCAAGGTCACCATGGCCCAGAAGAGACAGGGTGTGGCCAACTGTGTAAGGTAAGATATGTTGGAAGACTCCAACTGAATGGCAAAAATTTAAATATTTGTCCATAGAGTGTTTATATGTTTGAGTAAAATTATTTACCCCATTAGGGTTGAAGTAAAACAGCTGTTGGCGGGATACCAAAATTATCCTTTAAATTCTACCCTTATACATGTGTATGTTCACAGGCACACAAACGATTCAGGGTGGTGCATTTAATCAGCACAAACCATTTGATCTATGTCCTGACCGTTTCATTATATTTCAGCGTTTATTAATTCCTTAGCTGTACATGTAACTAATTTTCTGAAACATCTTTTGTGATAAATTCAGGAGCTGCTGTCACGGATGGGTCAAACCACAGTATTCTCCTGGTTCTGGGTGCTCTTCCTTGTTGTTGGACTGGTGGCTGCAATCATTGCTTACGATGTCTACACTTCTTATAACTTTAGAGGTTTGTAAATTGTTAGTCTGCTTTTGGCACAACTTTTCAGCCAATATTTTTCAGAAAGCAAAGATTTATACTGTTTTTCTTTTTTTTTTAAATGAATGAACAGTTGATTTTAAAACATCACAAACATAAATGCAGATAAAAGTAAATAAATTTTGTAGTAAGGTGTCTTCTATACAAGCTTGATTCATGACATCACTAATTGATAAATATGGAAAAGAAGTAATGTTTACACAACATGCACATTTTTGCTAGTGATTTGAGTGATTTACAATGGTAAACTTTTTTCACAACGTATCTTTGTGCAGTGTCACGCACATGGCGCTTCCTGGAGGAATATGGAATTTTAGCTGTCCTTCAACAGGGCTGGATCAAAGTTAGTGCTTTTACCCAGAAAGTTTTGAGGTAAGAATTATTAAAGTGTACCTTGTTGTTATTTGAATAATGCCTTCTAATGAAAACTTAGTTTTTGTGATCTCTCATTTAGAATAGTTTAAAAAAAAGAAATAAGGGATTGTGAGCTTCCTTAAAGGAAAAAGCAAATTCTTTATTTTGTTTTCTCCTCCTTGTATACTATTACTTTTTTTTCTGAGATTGTTAAGAGCAAATGATCTTGATACTGCAGTTAATCTGATGAATATTATGCTCATTAAAAAGGGATATTAATTACATAAGAACTAATTTAGAACAAAACTCAGCTGATAAACAGATTGCTGAAGTTTAGAGTGATACATGTCATCTGGTCAAGGTATATTGCATTTTGAAACACTTGCATGATGTAGCAAAATGCCATCCTGAGAGTGGGTTGTCACATATTTTCGGTTGTGTTTATTTGCAGTTGGCTGCAGGTGAATATACCTTTCTATTATGCTCGTACCTGCGAGGCTGTGGGCCCGTACTTCCGTCAGACTAAGGACAAACTGATCGAATGGTACTGGATAGTGTATGATGCCACAAAAGTACAAAGACAGTGGATAACTGCAAAGACATTACAGTTTATCTCATGGGTAAGATAAACTATGTAGAGAGCAGAGGTACATGCACATGTATATGCATAGGCAGTATCTCAGATGGCTTTTTCGAGGATGAAATTGGAGTGTTTATCATGGTTAGAACAATCCTCACCTTATGCAAGAGTGTCATCTATCATATTCTGTTGGATCATCCGTGATGACTAAAACCTTGTGCAAGGTGGTAAGAACCCTAAAATGTCAAATTTATTAATGAGTCCATTATTATAAACTGTGATAAATTTAATGAATTTAGTTTTTATTTATTCTTCAAGAGCAGTAAATGGGCTAGTTTCACAAAGATTTTGTAGACCACCAGTGTAATCGGCATCAGGAATTAATGCATGCATACATTAAATTCTGTGGCTATTTTAGACAGGCTGCATATGTGGTGGGGCAACAAATGTCTTATGTAATTTTGAGTGTGAAACATGTACTTATGAGTTTTTCTCAAGGCTTTTGATGAATCACTTTTCTCGAGCTGCAGATTGAAACTGCTAGCAAAGTGTACATATGTCTTTCCATGGTTATGTTTGACATGTACATGTATTTACATGTAGATCTAATTTTGCTTCAAAAGCTTTTCAGTTCAAGGGTGACTGCAGCTTACATGCCTCCATGCATTGGTTTACATGTAGTGTGTTTATAGACAAAATTAAGTATGTGTACATGTATTTGTATTGCATTTTTGTGTTCAGATTTTGGTAAATATTACTCTTTACTGGTGTTTTCTATTACAGGCCTATCACTTGTCTCCAGCCTTTTGGGAACAGGCCCAAGACAGCTGTCTAACCGCCTGGCAAGTGGCCAGAGATTACCTTTTGCTCATCTGGCAGTTCCTTGTTTACTACTGCAAGCTTGCTTATGTGTGGATTATTGAACACTTAATAGCGTGAGTACGCAGCAATGCATTGTGCTTCACGTATGTCCAAAATTTATCAGAGGCCATTTTCAAAATGGATGTCTTGTAATAATGTGATCGTATCAGATACTTTTCATGAAGACATATTGGTCAAAATTGCAATTAAAAATCAGTATAACACTGCATCCATTTATCAACAAAAAATTGTTTTCCTTTTGTCTTTTAAGCATTCTTTTTAATGTAGTATTTGTAGATGATATTTTTGTGATTTTTACATGAATTATGGGAAAGAGGCTATGCATACTTGCAATAGTAATAATAATGATAATTACTTTCATTTGCAGGAATTTTTCTTTCGAAAAGGTTGTAAGGCTGATGTCTTCCTTGCTGTTAAAAATGCAGGCAGTGTTTGCATCCATAGTGCAATGGTGCATCACCACAATTACCACCATGACAGCATGAGGGGTGTAGTCCAGATCTGTTGGAACTGGGGGTGGGGGGGTTAACTTGAAGTTAACTTCAAGAAGGGTAGCATTAATCTGATGTAAATCATCACATCTTATCAAAGCCTGGTATCCGGGAAGGTGTTTATGAATGTTTCATGTAAATGCCAGTAAATATATCAATGATGTGGAATGAAAGTAGAGTATAAAAATTATATAAAGGAAGTCAATTATTCACTTCTCTAACTTATTGACATGAGCTGTAATTCTTAGTTCTAACATTGTGTTAAAGTCATCTTATAATATACTGAAAAAAATATATTTGATTCATTTCTATCCTTGGCACTGACTTATAATCTCAAGGTTGCTTTCTAAGTCATTTGTTTTTTGTGCATTATTGTCTAACAAGAATATAAACAACAGTCTGATATATATGTATGTTAAGTGAGTGTCGACAGTGTATGTATAGATTTACCCATGCTCTTGACAACAATAAAATGTTATTGTTACAGTAAAAAAATTCACAATTCCGTCTGAATGTTTCTGCTTGTGTATAACAAGCCTGTGAGGCCTCCATGGTCAGTCCTCCAACACAGTGCTATAATCCAGAAGCCTCTCAACAATGCGGTTGCTGTGAGTTCAAATCCAACTGAGGCAGGCTTACTCTCAGGCCCTATGTGGGAAGGCTTGCTGGCAATCTTTGGAGGGCTGTAGGTTTTCCAAGGCTCTGCCTAGCTTCCTTCCACCATAATGCTGATCGCTGTCGTATAAGTGAAATATTTTTGTGTATAGCGTAAAACACCAATCAAATAAATAAACAATAATGCTGGCCGTATAAGTGAAATATTCTTGAACTGCATAAAAAAACCAATCAAATAAATAAGTAAATACCTGAATTCCCCAATCTTTTCACATGTGTAAGGACACCTTTTAGTACCTTATTGACACGATTAGCACCCTGGGCATAGAATGCCATCACACTAAACACTGCTCATATCATGTGAAAGGATGAAGGAGTGCAGTTCAATAAACTGTTTTTGATGTACTTTGTCATGGCCAAGTCGTTAAGGTGCTTGTCTTACAATTGCTGGAGGGAATTGTGTGGAATTAAACCTGGCCCTTGACAGGAAGTTTGTAGCTTGCCCTTCTCTTGCATTGCTTGCATTGGGGCCTTAGTGCCAGTAAGTTAATGTTCAAGAGCACATGCACCTGTTTTCCACCACTATGATGTGCATGACTACATCATGTAGGAATGTTTGTCAGTAACTTCCCAGTGGTCAATGGATAACCTTGGACTTGCTGCTTTCCTCCACCCATAAAACTGAGCCACCGTACAGGTAAAAAACTTCAATTTCGTATAAATCAATTAAATAAACAATGAGATGAAACAACAGTTAATTCATGTGCATGAGTGATGATTTATGTGCTTCAGTCAAGATAAAGTTGTCTGCAAAACAAAAACTAATTGCACTCATTCTTTATGAAGCACATGTTTGTGCTTAATTTGTTCAATTTTTATTGGTGAATTCCCCATTCTCACAATTTGTGGAACCTTGGGGACAATAACTTCAATATGCAGGCGACATAGCTCTCAAGGCCGTTGTGTGAAGTTAAACCTTTGTCGCAGATCACTTGCCTTTTACCAGTATAGCATGCATGTATGTATCTGTATGTTACACGTGAAAATTTGTCAGAAACTTGCCAGAGGTTCATACTTTATCCCAGTTTCCAAACTTAAAAAGCTAAGCATTACAAATTAAGACTATTTCCCAGTCTACCAATAAAGCTGGGGGCCAATTCAGCTTGGGCCCATATTCCTTACACAGAAAACCATTTCCCTGTCTCTACTGCTCTCTGGGGCAAATTTTACAAAGCAGTCACAAACTGTTTCTGGTATAACTTCTATGCCAACATCCAGTGAAAAGATATGTAAACAAGGTAAATTAACTTGAGACAACATCCCCCTGAAATTTTTTTTATATATTTATTTGACTGGTGTTCTACGCCGTGCTCAGGAATATTTCACTTATACGACGGTGGCCAGCATTATGGTGTGGGTAACCCACGATCATCCGCCCGTCCGGCCGGATACGAAGCCAGCACAAGCTGGACTTGCACTCACATCGACCGCATTGGCAAGAGGCTTCTGGGAATTTAGGCCGCGCTAGCGTGCCAACCGACTGAGCCACGGAGGCCAAGTTATTAGTTTCAGTGTTTCTAGGGCTGTTTAGTTGGTCTTACATGAACTATTCATGAGATCTATTGTCTTGCACAAATATCACATGCCATATACACCAAGCTAGCTCAATGAGAGAAAATATGTGCCTCACATTTTGGAAAGTTTGTCATTTATTGTGCCAAGAGCTGATGGTTTACTTCAGGCACTATGGTTTCCTTTGCACATGAATATGACTGTCACTGCATACATGCCAGTTAAATATTCTGGAAAACAGCAGTGAACCAACACTAGTCAATGAAAGTGACCACCTTTTAATGTGGCATTGATGTAATGAGATATGAAAGAAAAAGGTCATGAAATAACATAGTTATTCTGGTTCATTTTGCATCCTTCAAGAGAAATCAACAAATAGGCCTACCTAATATGTACAACAATGCCGTTTGGTTTCTGAAAAAATGGTGTAAACATCTTCAGATATGTAGATTTGCATCTTTCAGTCAACATACAAAATGTCCAATCTGTAAAGACGCAATGCTACACCTAACAGCCACTAACTGAGCTCTTCAAAAAAATTAAACAGAACAATATCTAAATGTCTATACTGTTTACTGTGTCAAATAATTTAACCATCTAAATTTTGAAAAAACAATGATCGTGTGTTTTCATACATAGTCTGTGCCAACTGTTCGCTGTCTTCCCCACGTGCTCCAGCCATGACTTCCAAAACCTGACTGATAAAAACAGAGTGGGACAGACTAATGACAGATCAAATAATTTCCTGACATGTTTAACTTAGTATTTGGAGCTTAATACAATAATATTCACGTGATTTTCATGATGTCATGTCATGATGTTTTTTCAAAATGATAATGTTACCATCAGGGTCAACTATTACAAAATGGGCATTTTTACCATTCAGAGTATGGTAAATGGAATATACTTAAAAATCACATGTATCAACTATTACCCTATCTGTGTACACAGACATCCAAAACACTCACATGATCTGGACAGGCTCATTCCGTGTTTTCACACAATTTCCTTTCTCCCATTTTTCTTTCTTTTTTGTAGGGAAGTTTGTTTTAATAAATTCGAACCCTGCATGCGTTGGTCTGATCTCACACCAAGGACAGTCTATAATGGAAAACAAAAGTGGAATACATTTACATGTATATTCCCAGTACTTTTTTTTATCCATTTTTCAGATATTCAGATTCATATTACAGATAAAATATAACAGAAAACACCTTACCTGTTTCAACCATTAACTTGTTACTTGGCACTGTGCACATGGAGTTCAAATTATCCTTGGTTTTTAGAGAACTGTTTAATAACAAGAGAAAATTCCGACATATAAAATATTTATCAGAATAATCTCAAGCAACAAAAAATAAACAATTTATGGATATTGATGTACAAATAGACCTTCACTAATAATGTTTTCATATTCACGAATTTGCATGCCCATGGCCTTCACATGGACATATTATTGTATATTTTTTCATTGGCATTTAATGCTATTCTTAATAACAAGTCGCCTCCAACTTGGACTAATACAGTATATCACATTGTTATTTTAGTTCCAGCTTCCAGCCAGGGTTGCTTCTGACATTAAAGCAATAAATCCCCGCGTTAAGCATGAGCACCTTTCTCATGGACTTGAACATAATGTACATTTTTTTTTTACCTATAACTTGGTCAGGATTATAGATTATCTCAACATCTTAATGCAGTCTTACATTCATTTAAAATCACCTGTCTCCCTCTACATGTATGTTATATGTGCAAAAGTTCACCAGTAGCTTGCCAAAAGTCGGTGGTTTACTCTTGGAACTCCAGTTTTCAACACCCATAAAACTGACTACCATTGTATAAAAGGAAAAATTCTTGAGTAGGGTGTTAAAATCTTCATATAGGCCTGTGAGACAAATTGAAACAGGAACAACATTATACAGTGCCTAATCACTCATGATGCCAACATGACTACAACTAAGTCAAAGCATCCTCTGCTTTGATCACCAGATGAAAGATATCTCCAGGTGACTCTCACACTGCCAATCTATCTGTGAATTTGGCTCAAGTCCCTCCCGAATCCTGCTTAAGTTTGTGTGGCTCGCTGAGATTCAAAGTTAAGTTAGCTAGTGCAAAGTGCAGAATGCAAAGGAACACTCACCATCCATTTATTCCAATGTAAAGACCCTCATCAACTATGGCGGCTGCTTCTTCCTTTGTACCATCAAAGGAGTGAACCTAGAAAAAAGGTAACTGTGATAAGATGAACTAGAAGGCACACCAAGAACACAAACCTCCGCTACACCCAAATCTACATATTCCTGCACTGCAGATAAAAGAATATTATTTGTGTCCATTTTGCAATGGTGAAGAATTGTATAAAAATTTTAGAATCAGGAATCAGAAATGTAATCGATTCGAGCTTGGCTAATCACCAAGTTGTGCAGGAAATTTCATGCAAATCTATGAAAAACTCTTACAGAAGAAGTTGAAGACAGACAGACAAACCCCTGCAAAAACATAACATAACTTCCATGCTGCATACTCCTAGACAGTTATGCTAACGAGATACACACAATTTCAGTGAAATATATAATTTCATTATCTCATTATGTAGTAATATGAATAGTGAATATTGTTTTGCAAAGATATGTGTCTTCCCATGATATGATACATGGCCTACCTGCAGTAGTGGATAGAGCTTATGCCTCATTAGCAGGTTATGCTGAGTTGAGTTACACATGTACCCTATTTCTTCAAATTTTTGGGTCACCTGGTGCGCTCATTTTATCCAATATATATGTAATTCCAGCAGGAATATTAAGTTTCTTTTTTTCTCACATGGTTAGGCTTTTCCAAAAGGATGGTAAAGAAATGTAACATTCTACTTTCAACACTACTAATGTTTGTCTCAAAGTTTAGAATAAATAGGGCATCTAAGATTTTTTAATCGGTAATTATGGTACCACCTTGCTTGGAAGCATAATATTAGGAAGTTCAAAAACTTCTTTGCACGGTTGTCAGTATAATGTGACTGGGAGAGGTCGTGTCTTCAGAAATATGTTCCCATAAGAGAACATTTATGTCTGCATTGAAACCAGCATCTTATGAGGAGACACCAAACAAACAAAACAATTATAATCATAGAAAGACCAAATTTACATCTTCAAACTGACCAGGAGTCAAAGCTATGACATATTCATAACTACATAATTGTTTGTAACAATGAAGGTTATAAGACATCCAGGTTAGCACTAAAACAGAAAAAATTATAACACTGGTCCACTGGAAAAATTGCATATTATAGTAGACCACTGTTATAATTGTTTTTGTTTTACATATTTATTTTGGATTCTTTCACTACTTACAACACCTCCTTTAAACCTCTCCTTATTTCGTTTAAGAATTTCCATAAAATCAGAGAATGCATTTCTACAGTGAAGAAACATTGGTAGTCCTGTGGCCTCAACTAGATCAAACTGCTTTTCGAAATATCTGAAATGAAAAGGAAAGAACTGGAATTCTTAAACATAAGTAGGCCTGGATATCATATGTGATGATATACATGTAACATTGCTATTAATGAAAGAATTCTAAAACATCAGAGTTTGCACTTTATAAATGGTGTACTTATTATTGGATATTTCCTTTAGAGCAGCAGTTGTGCTGATGGTTGTAGAAATCAATGCAAAATCCAGAGCAAACGAACCCTATAAACCCAGTACAGAACAAACCTCCTGACCTAAATCCACAGCTTAATCCGAGTCAGGTGGGCTCAGCCTACAAGTATTGCCTCATTACTCAACATGCAGACCGTGGCGAACGACGTGTAATCTAATGGTTTAACATAGAGTAAAACATGTGCACCACCTGAGATAGCCATTGAACAATCAGAGAATGTCTCATCAATCAGGTTTAATGATAGTTAATGACTTACTTTAACTGAACTTCCTTTGGGCAGAACTGGAGACGATCATAATCTGTTGAGGGAAATTTCAATTGACTTAAAACAGCAACGCATAATGACTACAACATAGTTTGTCTTAGATCACTGCAGTTAGTTAAATAAGGAAAAGCAAAAAGTGTTCATCAGCAAATGAAAACTCCAATAAGTCCAATGGGTGCTGTTTAAAAATTTGTAGTTGCGCTAACTTCCGCTAACTTCCCTTATGATCAGGTCACAATGGAAGTTATGCGATGTTATGACTTTTGCTACACTGGGCTGAGCATCATACCCAGTCCACACTCTCCGACTGCCACCACTTTGTCTCGGTTCCCCTGGATGAGGGCAAGAAGGTCAGCCAAATACTTCTCAGGGTTACCACTTTTCTCAAAGTCCTGGCATCGTGTGGGGTGGCAACCCACTGTACAGAAGAGAGACTCTGAAACATGAGAAAACATACACAGATGAAATGTTTGTTTAAGGACTAATATAAACATGCATAAGAAAGAACAAAGACTTCGTGAAAATATAAACTCAGTGAAAAACACCTATATGAATTGCATTTAAAATTATATCTATTTAGATGCATATGAATGAACTGTGTAAATCTGAAGATGGATAATTTACCCTCCCTTATTATCAAACTTACAAACCTACTAGCTAGCGCATAACCAATTGCGATGTAATGGTGCCTTAAAGGATTAGTGTCCAAATTTCACTACTGGTCATAATTAGAAAGATTATACTCTATTTAAACAGTTCATTACATGGAGGGATTCTGGGAAATGTAACAATTTAAATTAACCAAAAAAATTAGATTTACTGCCTCAGCAGGCATGGTAATAGCTGGCCAAACCAAGGATGGCTAGGCTATATATCCTGGAAATTCATATAACAATGATGTCATTTTCAACATGGATTCTAGCTACACAGAAGCAAATATTCTGTCATATGACACTGACATCTCTGGCTGGACTTCAGATTTTGAATTTGATCTTTGTCCAGCCACACTGGCAAGATGAATTGGTAAACTGTAGTTTTATACTGTGTTACACTCAACATGTTATTTCCACTGTCTGCTTCACAAGAAATATCATTCTACTCCCCGAGGTATTCAAAATTTATACAGATTTCTATCTACAATGACAAATGCATTCTATTGTTGGCATTCCACATAGCCTATGCCTAAATAGTGCAAAATTCTTCCGTCTTGTTCTATAAATCTATACCTTCCCAAGGGTTAAATCATCTGGAAACTTGAAAAAAATCCAGGTTTGTTTGAGAACCTGCTTTTATCACCTTAATCAGAACAGCTAACCATTTCATGGAAAAAAAAATTCGATATGCTTATTATCACTGGCAGCTTTTTTAACACCGCTCTAAAATGTCATAGCTCTGAATGCATAAACTAGTCTCATTATCTAGTGTTTTTAAGTACCATATTACTCAGATTATTGTACCATTTTTGTATATTTTTTAAACTCAATTTAAAAATATATACTGGGGTAGCTAATTATGAATATATAATAAACCTGGACAATAATCCTCTAAGATCAGCATTCACAAACCATGTGATTTGGCAAGCACCAGGGCTTCCTTAGCATCTTTCAGGCTTCCTCCTGTAATCATGATCTGTGACAAAAAAAAAAAAAAAAAAAAAAATGGACAAAAGAGCAAATTGATTAGGCAAGTCAGGCTTTTGTTATAATCTCTTCACTACAGAGCCAAATTTATATCTCTCTGAATTAAAGACACATGTACATTTCCAGGAACATCAGATATGAAAAGGAGTTATGATCATATTTATGCAAAAAGACCAGAACAAACAAGAAAACAATAACAAAGGCCAAGTGAAATCATTATTCTTTACAAAGCATCTAACACAATTAACAAATAGGCAGTGACTTATAATATTGTACATGGAATCATAATTTAGATTTCAACCAAATGCTTCAGGATGCTTTATATTACCAGTACCAATATAAAATCACTCATCCCTATCACAATTTAAGAAGCTTTATGATTAATATATTATTTATGCAAAAATGGCATGTAACAATAGTAACACTTAGTACATATATATATATATATATATATATACATACCTATTCATACTTGCATACCACTGTAAACTTATTTGGTAATAATAATAATTAAAAAATATAATAATAATAATAATAGCTACTGATTATTACTGATTGTTTTTGTCAATTTACATAATGTTGCATCAGTATTCTATATATGTATTTACCATGTACAATTACAATCCATCACAACATAAGTATCACTGTGGTAATTATTGTCAACATGTTTCATTGTAATAGGCCTCCAGGGAAGTGCAATCAGTATTTATTTGACTAAATATTCCTCGATAAATAAAGCTATCATTATTATTATTATATAAATGTTCATTTATTTGGTAGGCCCTATACCTTTTGAATGCCAATGTCAAAGGCTCTCTGCAGCACATCCTGGAAGTCATCTGTCAGAAAATAGAATACAGAAAAAAATAGTAGACTGGTAAATTCAGAATATAACATCATGCTTATAACCTTCATATCTGAAGACAAAAAAAGGATGAATTTGCTTTTATTGAAGAGGGATTAATTGCCCGAAGGATTAATTGCCCGAAGAAACAGACTCTAAGCTACAGAGAAGGAACGGGCAAATGAATGCCTGTCATCGAGAAATACAAAACTGTATGCCAAACTATTGCTAAGTATACATCTGTGTACATTCAATGTGGTTCTCTTTAGGTTTAATGTAATTTTTGAACATTATTTCGCTCATATCATAACAGTGTCTACTCATAACTGCCAGGTCCAGTACCAGAAAGATATTACATAAAGTGCCACCTCACTAGATGCAATATAAAATACAGCAGATACGGCACCCTACCCAGTTCCATAAGAGTGAAAAAATACTTGGCTTCATCACTACATGTTGCTCACCAATCCAGGGAAGTATACCAACATTCTTGATTTCAAAGTCTTACAAACAAATTAACTTTGGTTTGAACCCGTGGATCTCAGTTAAAAGATTAAAAAGAGTTTTATGAAATGTTTCAGTAACTGGGTTTTGTTTTGATTGAAAGCCTTGAACTACCAGTACATAGACATGCTTTAAATGTCGACAACAGTACAGTGTTAAAATGTTAGTTAAAAAAAAAAAGGCTGTTTTCACAAAAATTGGTGAACTGTCCTTCAGGTACTTAATCTAGTCAAGTGAGAAAAGATGTGATTAATAAATAATAAACTTTGGCATTAGTCATACCGTCATGTTTTCTAGAGCCTCTGTAAATGCCTCTAAAAACAGGATCTGAAAAGAAACAAAACTTTTATTACCGGTAACTTCTTCAATGTTAATCTTGGATGACGTCAACTGAAACTATTCTACTTCTCCAAACTACTGTGTTTAAACTACCATCAATACTATTCAAATGTTCCATTACAAGGTTACTGTGTATTTTTTTTATTTTTTATTTTTTGCTCCATTTTTATATTTCAGCATGATTTCATATAAATTCCATCATTATGCTGACTGTCCTTTGGCTAGTATGGGTTTTTTTACGAAAGGATCTGGCTTGATCCTTTATGGGTCGACTCCGAGTCTATGTCTGCAGTATTTTACCCGTTTGAAGGCCCCCAAAATCTTTTCTAACAGATATCAACCATCACAGTTCTACCAGAAAGAGTAGTTTGATGAATGATAAATGTGCCTCTTTAAAGGGATACAGAATCGTTTCTGACAGGCCAGTGTGAGCCATAGGCATGTCCAGGCTATGGTTAGCCCAAATTGAATATTAGACATGGCAGATTTATTGAAGCGTGACCTGAATTCCTGGATTTAACCCAGGAAACCCCATCTCCTTTGACAGCCAATCTACGCTGATTCTATGTATCGCTTTAAACAGACGAGGAATTACTCAAACTGGAAACTCAAAATTAGATAACAAATCCATCTCAGAATGCTCTAGGTGATAATGTGATTAAATATTAGACAAACAGCTACATGTAGGGGTCTACCACAAGAATACCAGTACACTGTATAAGAAAGCTGCTCACCAGTCAGATTTGCTCCGATATCTGGGGAAAACAAGAAAAGAAAAAAATACCTCTTAAATTGTGATCTGTATTTACTGTATACTGGGTAAAAGTGATTAAACAAAAGTTTGAAAAAAAGTTCATTTTTTATTGTAGACTTCAATTTGAATGATTAGGTTTAATAAAATTTGTACCGATAATGGTTCTACTTAATTGCTTGATGCACTAACAAGCCAGTGTTCCATATACATCTGTGTATTCATAATTAACATTTGTTTGCAATGCAAAACTATGGTAATAGAACAGATAAAGTAATAGTACAAATGGCAATGGGGCAACAAAGACAAGTCAGATAAGGCTCCACTATGAAGGCTGTTCCATCAAACACACTCCCCCATATAGGAGCTGTAACCTATAAACTGGTCCAGACAGAAAAATATAAATAAATTCAAAAGTTAGCAGTAATGACTTATTATGTACATTTTTCTGAATGACCAATAGAATAAAACCTGTAAAAATGTAATTAAAATTGCATTTTTAGCAATGAGCATTATCAGTGGAAAATCAAGTCACTCCCCCCCCCCCCCAACCCCGCCATCCCCCCATTCCCTCTCTCTTCAATCCATTGCTGATTTTGCAAAGGGGGTGAAACAGGACAGCTTGCAAGCCATTGGCCACAATGCAGAAGGTCATGCATTCTGTGACATCAGTAGTATCTGGCTGACACATGTATAGTGGAGAAGCATGGGCTCATATTCAACCAGGGTAAGGTGTAAACCATGAATAGAGTACGGTACATGTACAAGGCAAAACATTTATTTCTATCCCAAATATGCCATGCCAGTGATACCAATATCCACTCTTATCTTCCAAACTAGTTTAATGCCATCTTATCAGAACAAACAAATAAACAAATTACAAACCAATAAACTTGAACAAGTTGCGGGCAGAGGCTGCCATCCTTACTGCATGTACTTGTATCTTCCGAATTGAAAGTTGTATTTGTTACGTTTGTTGCTAGCATGGTAGAAGGGAGATAACTTAGTGTCATCTCTGCTTCATACCACTTCCGGCGGGTGATTTCAGCGTGAGGAATCACTGGAAATAAAGGAGGTTTTAAACTTAAACCAAAACTGATATTTTGGTTTGTTTCTAAGAGCAGATATTCACTGGTTTTATTAAGAAGAAACATAAGGATAGGTTTACAATCACTTGGGTATGTCTTTTTCAAAGAGCTACGTTTTCACTTTCTTTTTCCCTTGCAGCATGTTTTGTTGTTGTTGTAAAATTAGAAATGCATTTAACTTAAAAGAACTGGTAAGGAATTTCCACATCATGTGCCAGTCACATCGAAAAGGGTCACCGCTATTTGTCTGAATGAAATGTCCTATAGATGGATAGTTGCAGAGTGGGGTAACTCTCATCGAAGGACACGTTTTCGCGCGAGTTACAGGGAGAAACGGTTCCAAATATGTCGGATTGACGGTAAGGAACATTCTCTTACCGTTAGTCCGACACATTTGGAGCCGTTTCTCCCTGTAACTCGCGCAAAACGTGTCGTTCGATGAGAGTTACCCCACTCTGTAACTAGTAGATGGACTGCTATAAAAGTTATACTGTACTCATGGTAGTTGCGTAGTAAGTCGGAGATTTCTGTGACAGTTGTTAAGTTTGGCAACATTTTAAAAACCTGATGCAGTTGTTGTAGCTGTTTGTCGCAGAGTTTGTGGCAAAAGTTACTTATTGGATGGGTCTCCACGACCTTAAGTTTGTAGCTGCACATTCCTTAACTTGTTGACTGCCTATTTATTACAAGAACAATCTTGTTCAGTTATTTTCATTGCATCAGGTTTTAAAATGGAGCGTGCGCTGATGTGAGATTGTGACTATCATTGGCGCAGTAAAATTTTGCCGAACCCAATGTCAGCGCAATCTTGGACTATTGCAGAGTGTTGTCTCATTTGAGCATCACAGTGGCAAAAGTTAGTAAGTGAAACAGGTGTGGGATTCACGGTAAGGAATGTTTACCAATCTTCACTCGCACATTCAAACTTTTTGAGCAGCAACCCTGGTCAACGGAATGTCCCTACAAGTTAACTAACCTGTTCTTAGTGTGGCCTAAAAAACCCCACCATTTGCAATCGCACAAAATTCGCCGAAAAGAACATTTTCAGTGTCTACCATACAGTGACCGCCATCTCAATCATGTGACCATTTGTTCAAGTATTGATTGTGAGATAGTTTGGGCTCGTAGCCATACATCTGCTTGCATTTACATTTGGCAGACGATAAGATAAATTCAGTTCATTACTGCTCAAGCAGTAATTATTTTTCATGTGTGATTACCAAGGACCCTTTTTGGAGAGTTCCAGTACAGGCTAGCTAATTACAGTGGTCACTCTGATGACGTTGATTTATGCTGGTAGTGAAGTTTTAATGTACACATAAAGAGCTTCAGATGTTCCTCACCATAAGTCTGACACATTTCTGGCTGTTCCTTTGTGTAACTTGTGCATCTGTAAAACAATGTCTATTTTATGGTAAAAAAACACAGGCATCAAGCTATAATATGTCATGGTTGTGCTTCTTTGTTTTTACAGAAAAAGATGAGTTTGTTTGGAGGTACTAACTTCGGGACAGCAACTGTGTTTGGCGGAGGCACATCAACTTCAAACACCTCAAATAATGCTGTGGAGGTTAGTTGTGGAATTTTGTGCATAATGTTCTTCAGAGTTTTTTGTTTTAATATTTATCTAATGCAGACTGAATTTATCATATTTGTGACAAAATAATGCAAATTTAAGTAGCCCATCAATCACTAGGACTGATTTTATTTAGTACCAGCCTATGACATCGAATCCTTGATCCACCTGTCTACACTGTAGGGCCTTTTGGGTGGTTTTACACTAAATTTGTCACAGGTCGTCAGTTACTTGCCAAATGGTGGTACATGTACTTTATTTCAGCTTCCTGCAATCATGGAACTGTCGTAGTGCACTTCGTCAGGCAGAATGAATGAAAAATATTTGTGAACATGTGATTAAAACAAATATTATTAGTCATTCATTCCGATAGGAAAAATGTGTCCTTGTAAATTAAGTCATAGTCACAGTAATGTAATCTCTGTACATGCATTTAAGAGAATGGAGAAAAACAAAGGGCGTCTTGTACAAGGGAAATTTTTTCTTCTTGACAGGTGACTTCTCCACCTGATGACAGTGTCAGTTGTCTCAAGTTCAACCCTCCCGCCCTTCAGATGACTTTCTTAGTGGCCGGCAGCTGGGATAATAATGTGAGCAATGTGCTAGTATAGCTGGATCTCATTTCGATGACTGGAATATTGATTGTAATAATAATGCTTCAAATATTTGTGAAACTTAAATGTTAAGCGTAATTTGTAAATGTTTAAACTAATAATCCAGAAATCTAGAATAATTATGTATGTATAAATTCCTCTGAAAAGAAGTGCTTTAGAAGTTGAAAAGTTTGAAGATTTTACAGTATATTTTATACTGCAAAGATGCACGCAAGCACAGGCTTGCATGTAGTTCCTCTCCTGTGCTGTTTTCCTTTTAATAGTCTCATCAGTTAACTTTAGCAAGAGTCCACTGAGTTGTGGTTAAGATTATAACCTCATGACTTTTTGCTGTTTCTTCTCTCAGGTGCGCTGCTGGGAAATTCAACCAAGTGGTCAGTCAGTACCTAAAGCTCAACAGACTCACACTGGACCAGTACTAGCCTGTGACTGGAGTGATGTGAGTTTCCTGTGTACATTTGCTGAGTTCGTTCATGTGTGACATTTCAGGTAAAAGGTGTCTTCGTACATGTATCTCCTCACTGGACGGCATGGTAATAGAGCATCTTGATGGGTGGGTGTCATGTATGGTGCCTTTAATATGGTGTTACTTTGAGTCAACATACTCCAGTATATTGGCATTGGGACCACCCTGCTGCAACAAGACATCTTTGTGATATGGCTGAAAAATGACAATACACACTCAGGGAACAAATCACTTCATTTAATTCTCCAATTATTTTCTTTTGTTTGATCACACGTGCATCAAGTTATGTATGTTAGTATATAATCATAAATTCATTTTTATTGTGGAACTATATAGTTCATCAGTGTATATCCTTTATAGATAGAGAGAGATACACAAGTGGTTAGTTTCAGTGCATTATTGGTTTAAATTTTTTCATCAGTCACATTTTATCTTTTTGCAGAAGATAATCATATTAAATTATAAAATAAAACATTGGAACCTGACTTGCAGGATTTGACAACATTTTATGGAATATAATTGGAAACTTTTATATAAATTTTACCAAGGCTTAACAAAACTTTTGTTACATAAGTAAAACAGTTGTTTTGGTATTAAAACATTGCAGTTTGTCACCCACAAGAGTTGTACAACCATAAACAATTGCGAACATTTTCTGTTGATGCCAACAGTAGCTATATCTGCTGTTGATATGGTAATCACAAATGTTGTCTTTTTCCATATTCCTTGTGGGGTCTCTGGGGTGAAAAGAATAGAACCTCAGCCCTCTAGGCAAGCTTGTCATATAAGGCAACTAACCTAGAGCTCTCCTATGTGAGCTTGGTGAATACAATAGGCTCACATCTTCTGTGTTGTGTGAGAGGCAACTGGGGACCTGTTTGCCGTGGGTTGTAACCTGTAATCTCTGATGGGATCATGGTGGCTGAGGGCGTTTTGTCTTGCGAGATCCTCAAGTCCAACACGCCACTTTGGCCCTTACTTGCAGAGAGACGGGAAGTTGGATGGGCCCAGTCTGGCTGGGTCATGTCTTGCCTCTGCATGATCCCAAATTCCTCCTTTACAACACTCTTTAGAGAATAAATGTTATTTCTCAAATTTCATTTGTGGGACAACGTTTGAGGCGAAGGCTCATGGATCGCTCGGATATTACAGGTCTGATTTGTGACCTTCTTAACTGGGTGGGAGATGGAGGAGCTGGTGGTGGGGAATTGGATGTGCTCATCGATTCCATCTAGTCGAGTATATCTCATGTGGAGTCCTTGGTGTGTTTCCAGCTGGGTATCCTCAGGTGTAGGCATCGCCCTTGCTGGCACACTGTGGTGGGTGGGGAACACATGGGGTAAATTTTTATTGTATATATGCCATGTCTCCCTTAAATCTTTCTCCAAATGTCTCAGATATATATATATCAGGTCTTCCTCTCAGCGGACTTCAAGTGCCGATAAAAAGTTGGAAGCTTTATTGGACTCGCTTGATAATGGACCGGACAGTTGGCTGGCTTTTATTGTTGTCTCAACTAATAGTGAACATAAGCAGGCCAAAAATTCACCCCTTTATCATAAAAAGAACTCTTCAGAGCATAGCAGGTACTTTGCAAAATGTGAAGAAACTGAGATCCAAAGACATCCTCATCGATTGTTTCTGGCAGCAACAGCCCGAAAATTGAGTGAGGTGCTTCACTACGAAGAAAGCTGGTAACATCCTTAAGCTACATACATATTTGTTGACGTTTAATTCTACCCTGCTTCCGTTGCATATCTACACTGGCTCATACAGGGTTAGTGTGGAATTATGTCTCCCTAACCCAACGTGGTGTTCCAATTGCCCAAAATTTGATCATACCAGGGGCCAGTGTTAAAATAAACTGGTTTGTTTCCAATGTGTCAGTGAAGGTCATGATGGTTTCGACTGCAGCAACACAGCTAAATGTTGCAATTGCAGTGATCACATGGCCTCCTTTAAAGACAGTACACTTTTTGTTAAGGAAAACCATATGATAAATTTAAAAATTAATAATAATATATCTTATCAGTAGGCCCGCAAATTGGTCTCACCCTCTAATACTTCACTGCAGTCTTTGTTTTCCAATGTGGTCATACGAGCAGCATCTGTTGCCTTTCAGACTTCATTGACTTGGCATATTGGAAATGACAAACCGGAATCTACCTCTGTGGAGCGTTCTGCTCAATCTGCGCGTAGTTTCTTGCGCAGTCCAGACTAATCTGATACAACAGATAAAACCAGTAAATACAGAACAAACTGATAAACCTGAACCTAATCACTCCAAAAACAAAAATAATGCCTAATGTTAGTCCAAAAGTAAATCTCAATATAATAATAAACCTAATAAACCCAGTGGCCCCACAGAGTATCCCTGTAAGGCCACTAGTTACTCTGTCCAAAAAAGTTTGGATTGTTGGAGGACGTTTGGTCCTTTAACATTAGGTGCAGATGTGATGAATACATCACCTGCACCAGGGAGATCTTCCAATTGATTCTCCAAGGAAGGGTTGTCCCCAGTCAAAACATAAAGAGAAATCTCGTTTATGTCACCCTCCATAATGTCAATGTATGACAAAATTATACAGTGGAATTGTCAAGGTCTTAAGGTAAACTTTATTAAATTAACACATCTAGTCCAATCAGTAAATCCTATTACCTTTTGTCTTCAGAAAATTCACCTGAAGACATCTGACAAAGATAAAATAATTATTCAAAATTATTCTCTTTAAAGTACCTATTGTAATGAGAAAGAGTGAGCTACAGGCGGCTCCTCTATCTTCATAAATAGCGATATTATTCACAGCCCTGATGTCCTGGATAAAGAGCTTCAGCCTGTGGCTGTTCGTGTTTCATTGTCTGAAACAATCACATTGTGTTCAGTGTATATTCCTCCGAACACTTCTTTGTCAGCGTCCCATAACCCCTATGAGGTAGTAATAACATAAATAATATGTCAAAATACTGGAAGACTTCTTATCTGAGGAGCACATGTTATTTTAATGATGGTTCTAATACATATTTACATCCAGGTGATGAGGCTTATTCTGCTGTCAATCTCACTATCACAGATCCATCACATCTCCTGGATTTTTCTTGGAAGGTACATGATGATCTTTGTGGTAGTGACCATTTTCCCATTATCTATAGAATATCACTTCTAATTCTTTAAAACGTGTAACTAGGTGGAAGTTCGATAAGGCAGATTGGATCATATTTGAGATGTTCTGGCTGATGTCACTCCAGAGACACTTAATGCAGCAGATGATCCTATATTAAAGTTTAATGAGCATGTTTTACGAGATGCCGATAGAACTATCCCTAAGACCTCAACAAATCCAAAACCCGAAGGTAAACCCTGGTATGACAATGAATGCCGTAAAGTCATAAAGGACTGGAAAAAGTCTGAACGGAAATTTAATCGTTGGCCTTCTGATAATAATTAAAATCAGATTCATATTTTTAGGGTCAAGGCTCGTTGATTACTCAATTCCAAGAGACGATCTTGTGGGCAGAACTTTCTTTCAGGCATTAGGTCTTAAACATCCATGCATAAGGTCTGGAACATGGTTCAGAAACTTGAGGCCAAAAATAATAAAGCAAATGTCCAGCATTTGGAAGACGAGGATACTATATTAACTCCCCTGATATAGCTATAGCTGAAACAATTTCTAAGAAAACTTTTTCTGAGAATTATACAGCAGAATTCCAACATATTGAAAACCAGAAGGAGAAAATTAAATTGTCCTTATCTTCTAAAAACTTAGAAGATTATAATCGTCCATTTAATATCGATGAACTAGGAACTGTATTAAAAAAGGCACATAGTACTGCATGTGGTCCTGATAACGTATATTGTGAGTTTAAGAAACTAACAAGTCGCTTTCTAATATACAGTGTAGTTTTTGGCAAGGTCGATCACCTTGTCCGATTTATAACCTTCATTTGAGATGGTTTTATTAATAATGAACATGTGGTGTCGATATTTTCCGAAATGAAAAAGCCTATGACACCACATGCAAATATAGTTTTTTAAAGGACCTGTCTGATATGGGCCTTAAAGGTCGATAACTGATATTTATATCAGAGTTTTTAGCTGATCATCAGTTTAAGAATCTGGTGGGGTCCAGTCTTTCTGACTCCTATGAACAGGAAATGGGTGTTCCTCAGGGCAGTATATTATCTCCAACACTGTTTAGCATAAAAGTAAATAGCTTACCCAAAATATTTAGATCTTTCACAGAGGGTTCTTTATATGTGGATGATTTCCTTATGTGCCACTGTCAGCTGCAGCTTGGAAAAACGAAATTTCTTGTTGACCCTGATTTAAAATTTTGTGGTAAACAGATTAAAATTGTTGGTGAAACCAAATTTTTGGATACAATATTTAATAATGAATTATCTTTTATACGTTGTATAAAAAGGCTTAAAGCTAAATGTACAAAGGCTCTCAATATAATTAAGGTTGTGTTTAGCACCAGTTGGGGTGCTGAATGGTCTATTTTATTAAACCTATATCGTTCTCCGGTGAGGTGTAATTTGGATTGTGGGTCCATCATGTACGGTTCCGCTAAGAAGTCGTATATAAAAATGTTGGATCCTGTTCATCACCAAGGTTTTCGGCTCAGCCTCGGTGCTTTTAGAACCTTGCCAGTAGTTACCAGTGGAAATTGCCTTATGCTGATATTTGTTCGAGCATTCTGAAATATGTTCGTCACCTTTGGGATTTATTTATTTATTTGATTGGTGTTTTATGCCATACTTAAGAATATTTCACTTACACGACAGCAGTCAGCATTATGGTGGGTTCAAACCTGGCAGAGCCATCCGCAGGTTGCTGGCAGACCTTCCCACGTACGGCTGGAGAGGAAGCCAGCATAAGACTGAGATTTACAAGTGCATAATTAACTGCATGCTATTCACCCTGTCATTGGCTATAATTTTTACACTTATGGTATTTCTCACGAAATGACTAAGTAGTTTTAACACGGTGCCGTGTTGGGCATTCTCGTTTGACACACAATTATATTCTTGATGGGAGCAGTACTCCCGAGTGTGTTGGATGTGATGCTCAATATGGCATTGAACATATCTTAGTTTATGGTGTAGACTTTGCTCGTGTTAGTGAAAAGTTCTAGATCTTCAATACTATATTCGATTTATTAGACACCATTGCTGACAATGCTGTCATTAAATATTTAAAGGGCATTGGCCTGTATAATAAAACATAGTTTTATATATACAGATAACCTCTATATACATGCATACAAGTTTCTACATTACGTATTATAAAAACGATATGGTTTTCGAGTTTTATCTAAGGTTTGGTTCTTTTTAACTGTTTTTAAAGATGTTCATCTATTTTTTAAAATTTTTGCTTTTCATTCCATTGAAAACCATTCAGTGTCTCCCGTTTTAATCTTGTTCTCACAATGATATGGCTGGAAGATTGCTGATGCGGCGTTAAGCCATAATCATCCATTCTTTTTCCATATTTACAGGATGGCACTAAAGTGTTCACCGCTTCCTGTGATAAAACGGCTAAAATGTGGGATCTCAACAGCAATCAGGCCATGCAGATCGCGCAGGTTTGTGAAGTGCTGTGATTATTTCGTTCATTTCTAAGTTGTTACGTTAAAAATTTGAAAAACCTTATTTCATGTTAATTATTCCAAATGTAAAAATTGGGTTGAAAGAAACTTGGAAGTGCTTAAAAGAATATAAAAAGTATATTATACTGTGAATTTTTCAGCATGATGCACCAATAAAGACATGCCATTGGATTAAAGGTACTTCTTACAGTTGCTTGATGACAGGTAGTTGGGATAAAACACTCAAGGTATGTAATCTATGATGTCTGCACCTTTGACCAATTAAATATGGGAAGTATTTGAACTTTTATGAGTATTATGGCTTGTAAATACAGCTTGTGATATAAATATAAGTGATTTGTTAGCAGTCTGTTCAATGTTTTTAGCTCACCTGTACATGTCACACTTGTTGGCATTGGTATCCAATATCAGAGAAAGCAATATGAAACAAAATGTTAGCAGTCGTATCATGAAAAGTACTGCATGTATTGAGCACAGGTTTTTCACTCATGTGTAGCAGAATAACATTAATTTGCATATTAAATACCAAAAATTTAAAAAACTCATGACTTTGTGTATTAGAATCAATGTCAAAGTAAATATTAGGGGTGGTATCAAGAAGTACTGCATATGTTGAGCTGAAGTCTTCCACACACAACGAACACAATAACACAGTGGGGATATTCCATCGTTAATTTGCTGTGTGCATATTTATTAGCGTTGTAACAAAATTCATGACTGCAGTACTTCATGTATTGTGCTGAAGTTTTCTGTTCATTGTCTGCCTTAGGCAAGCTTTTTGGTAATCCTGCTGCCAAATCTAAATTTTAACAAACATTATATTATCAGTAATTGCTTAGCTCTTTATTAAAGAACAGGTGTCCATTCCACAGAGCCATTTAAAATTTAAAAACTTTCCACAATGCTCAGTTTTTGGTACTGATAGTTGAAATTTGAATACATTTGGCTTAAGATAACACTAATAAGGACAAAATTTTACTTTATAAGACCAAAAAATAACCTTTAAGTTCATATAGTTTTGACTTAAGTCAGAAATGTCTTTGTTGAATGGGAGCCAGTTTTTGACTTGAAGTGAGAATTACTGTGGATTTATACATTCATCTGTTTCCCTTGGTGTAATGAAGTGCTCCTTGTTATTAACGTTCAGTCAGAATTAACTGTTTTTCTTTGGTTTCAGTTCTGGGACACTAGAACTCCTAATCCTATGATGACCATCCAGCTGCCAGAAAGGTGCTACTGTGCTGATGTCGTAAGATGTTCATGTTTTTACTGTATTTTACCTAAAATTTCATCCATAACCAAGTTACTGAGACTCATTTTGCCTGAGGTTTGAGGTTTGTTTGGACGATAGCGTGATATATGTGGCAAAAGATTTTCTTGGGTTGGCATGTATTTGTGTTTAAAAAATTGTTTTTCACATTTCTAGAAGGAGCACAATACTCACGGTGGCCCAACTTTATAATGCAGAAAGGATTGGATGCTACTGCAGAAATAAATGTTGGAATAAAAAATATTTAATATGCATTATTTTGCAGAGAAAGTAAAAAAAAAAAAATTGCCAGGGTTGCTTGGTCATCTGATTTTGCGTGGGAAAGCAATAATGCCTGTCCTTGTACATGTACATGTAGTTTATTGCTCTTTGTTTCAGTGTTGCTCAATCAGATTGTAAAGAGGTTATTAAATATTTTTAAAAGTACTTTAATACTGTTCACTGAAAGTGTAATAAGCTAGAAGCTCTTTCGGCTTTCTTTAATAATAATTACTTTTAAGTTATACCAATTTTACTAATGGACTTTACAGACTTGATTAATGTAGCTAATGGTTATTTGGGAAGGTTTACTGAGCTGACATGGCACCTTTGTACTGAACCTAACCAATCAACTGATTGCCCTTTACTTTTAAATTAGCCAATGCTTCCTATCCTTGATGGTTTTCTGAGAGTGTTACTTTACTGCGGATAATTTACTGGCCAAGCCTCTCATTTCCAAGATGGCCACATGTTTGTCTCCTGAATAAGTTGGAGACATTCAGTGGTATTATCCTTAATTGTCTTGTCTGGGCTGATGTGTCTGAGACTCTCATCATCCAACCAGTGTTCAAAGCAGTGTGCTTTTATCCAACTTCCACTGGTTTGGCTGTAGCTTGTGTACCATGCAAAGAGCACAAGTTTTCTCCATCCCAGTTTCCTCTCCACTGAACCCAAACTGCTGTCATATATGTTCAAGTGTAATATACTAGAATACTTTGCTATTGCAGAATAAATAAATACATAAAATAGTAAGTATGCATGTACACAGATATCTTAATATGGGCATGATATGGATACCTTGTGTTTTGGTTGGCGTGATGACCTTAATGTTATCCTCAGATTAAATTGTTTGTTAAAACACATGTAGAGAAATGACTATCACATCTTGATGAAAAAATAAAAGAACAATTTTTGAGACATTTTGTGAAAGGTGACTATGGCAGGAAGTTACTGTATTTAACGTTTTTCTCACAGATTGTCTTGTATTTTCTGTGCAGAAATATCCAATGGCAGTTGTTGGCACGGCTGGCCGTGGGCTCATAATTTACCAGCTGGAGAACCAGCCACAAGAGTTCAAAAGGATTGACTCACCTCTCAAGTATCAGGTATAATCAGATATTCTTTGGACAAATGATTTATAGAAAACCCCCATCTATTCTGTTTGGGGCATTTTTTTTTCTTTTAGAGCAGCATTTCTTTATTATACTTCTGTGATTTAGATTATTATTTGTTTAGATTATTATTTTCTGAGTGATTAGCTAATTATTCCCTAACTACCACAGCTACAAATGTTGTAGAGATATGTAGCGCATTTAACTTCGGGGTACTGAACATTAAATATGCTTCATGAAACTCATCCCAGGCCTAGTTCCCCTCCACAAAGAACACCATGTTATCAATTTTTTGCATATTTTATGTCATTTTACTCATGTAATGCACAACTGGCCCATTTTATTTCAGCATCGATGTGTCAGCATTTTCATGGACAAAAAGACAAACATGCCCACAGGATTTGCTCTTGGCAGCATTGAAGGTCGTGTGGCCATACACTATGTCAATCCTACAAACCCTAAAGACAATTTTACCTTCAAATGTCACAGGTCAAATGGACAAACAGGAGGAATACAAGATATCTATGCAGTAGGTAGTCATTTTAGTCAGAATATCTCTTCCAAACTATCTTATTTTAGTATTTTAAAATGTAATGGTTATTACAAATTGACATTCATGTATCAAAACGTTACATTCCCCAAACAAAAAATTTATCCTTTATTGTTTGTTTGGCAACCAATGAAAACGAAATTTTGAGATTCAACATCACAACATGATGGTGATGTTTCTTGTGCCTTGACGTCATCACTTTATGGCAAAGACTAATTTATTTAATTCCGGCCGTGGGAAGGTCTCTCAGCAACCTGCAGATGGTCATGGGTTTCCCCCGGGCTCTGCCCAGTCTCCACCCACCATAATGCTGGCCGCCATCGTATAAGTGAAACATTCTTGAGTACAGCGTAAAACACCAATCAAATAAATAAATAAATAAATTTATTTAATTCCTTAAGACATTCAGTAAACTATATATTTCAGAAAATAAGCCCTACATTGTGGATGATATTAATTATTGTATATACCCACTGATTAATCCTCATGTGCTGTAAAGCAACAATAACATGGATCAAAGGAAAATCACCATGATGTCTTGACATATATCGATATCGAAATATCAATCAAAAATGCCCTTTTTTGTTTGAAAGCAGAACTTATTTACAAAAGTTATTACCAGTTACCAATGATAATTCAAGGACACACTGATTTAAAGTTGTATTTGGCATAGACAGTTGATTATTATACTGCTGTATTGTTAAACCAATGCTGAAACAGAGCTGAATACTAGTCATGCTTTAAATTTTGGTCTTACTTAAAACTGACCAATATGATTTACCTTTACACCTTTGTCTGCCAGGTGAATGACATAGCCTTCCATCCAGGTCATGGCACACTAGCCACTGTTGGCTCAGATGGACGCTACAGCTTCTGGGACAAAGATGCTCGCACCAAACTGAAAACCTCTGATCTGTTTGACCAGTCCATATCAACCTGTTGTTTTAACTCCCAGGGAAATATTTTTGGTTTTGCATCCAGCTATGACTGGTCTAAGGTAAGATAACCATTGTTTGATTACTGATGAAGTTCTTTGTGAGTGTAATTTTCATTTGTAAAGTTTCCGAGATCAGCTGAGTATTGCTTAGTCGCTACCTGATTTGATGACTTCAGTAGGATATGTTTTAAGACAAAATGAGATCGCTGTGAGTTCAGCTATGTGTGGGAAGGTCTGGCAGCAACCAGTCGATGGTTGTGGGTTTCCCTCGGGCTCCGCCAGATTTCCTCCCACCATAATGCTGGGTGCTGTCGTACAGGTGAAGGCATAAGGAACTTCGAACTTTTGAGAAAACTGCACCATTTTACATGAACAGAGAATCCACCTTCTAAACTGGAGATCCAAGTTCAATCCCAAGTTTGATCATCCCTATGTAAGAGACAGGTGTGCCAAAAAAAAAAAAAAATAAACCCAAACATTTGTTTCAGATTTAGTGTTTGCAAAGCATTTTTTTTAGCAGCAGGTTGTATAGAAAGTAGTTGCATCGGTAGTGTTATAACAATGAAGTAAGCATGACCAATATTCTTTCTTGCAGGGACACGAAGGATATGACCCCCAGAAGATGAAACCTCATATCTATGTGAAGTCCTGTTATGATGAACTAAAACCGAGCGCCAAGAAAAGCTGAATCTTTTATCATCAAAAAGACATTATTCAATGACAGTGAACTGAATACAGACATGCTGTTGGCGTAGTTTTAACATCCTACTTGTAAATAGCATCGTGGAAACAATGTTTCTATGTTTATTTGAATATATTACAACTGATCAAGGAGTAATTTCCAACGAGTCAGGTTTTTTTTTTTTTAAGTCAGAAGTTGAAAATTTTGGATGGCAGAAGTTAAACAGGGAACACTTGAAAAGCGTGATTGATCAGGCAAATATATTGAATTTTGGACTTTAGGGGCCATAAAGCGAAGTTTATATTAGGTTTTACATTTTGTCTCCATTCAAAACCTGCCATTATAGATTATGTTCTTTTGCTTTGGTTAAAGTGTCAGGCATGTCCACAGCATGTGAGAAGTCTTTGATGTATGCCCATCAGCACTTAGTGTTCCCCAAGGGACAGGACTGAAGATATATCAAGAGGGCGTGAGGAGAGAGCGAGGGGTGTTGGGGTGGGGTTTGGAGGTGCAAGGTTATTGTTGTATAGAATGCTGTGTTAAAATGACAAACCATTATCATGTGACTTTTGCAATAAAGTATCAGATACAACAAGATGTTGTAATGAGTGTGAGTTTGTGCCAAACTTAAACCTTTTAACCGTAAGTTTTTTTAGTCAGTATCACCAATAACATGGAAAATGTGCTCAGTCATGGCCATCTAAAGACAATAAATTGGTCTGGCATTGGAAGCTACATGTAGGTATTTTGGTCCCAAAGGTAGACCTGGCTACCGATGGAAACCGACATACTTTTTTAATAGTCAATGCTTTTCTTTGGTAAATAGTACTTTTTTCTGCTCTTAGTTTGATCACCCAGATACTAGTAATATATTTTTGCTAGTTGTCCTTGGCAGCTACTACATGTATTGTCCTTTTCTGTTTACTAGGACTGCATCATGTCTATGGCATTATACTTTATATATATATATATTTTTTTTTTTTTTTCGTGGTGCTTTTTGGTAACACCAAATAATCGTTGATGCTTATGTGACCATTTCACGGGTCTATAACGACATTATGTATGCTTAGAGGGTTTTATGTTTTTTTTAATTTTTCAGGCATATTAGAACGAGGAACCATTAGGTGTGTGTGTATACTGTGTCTTCTGGTGGAAGGGCGAGTCCATGCCGCCACAAAAGTATCATGTCGAAGACACCAGACATGACACCTACCCAGTTACAATATACTGTCACCGCCGACGGGGTCAACCATTCCTGTTTCCTTGCTCTTACCTCGCAATGCTAAGCAGGAATCGACGCAGCAACAAGTAGCATTTTTGAAGTCTTTCATATGACTGGACCTCAGTTTTTGACGATCGTTGAAGACCACTTGTCTTCCACCAATATTGTGGGCAAAATCTGTTCGGTATATAACTAGTACTCTGATTGCCTTCACCCATAAAACTTGTGGATGGAGGTGATATTGTGAAAAATTCTTTAATATGGCACTTAACGACAATGAAATAAATAAAGGAAATGAAGTGATCTATTGATTGGACATTACATTGCTTAAAGATTTATATCTGGATTGGGTAGATATAGTGCTGCAACACAGAAAAAATCTGGTAAGTCTGTTGGTTGCTTTATGTATGCCAGAACAAGCGGCATCAACAACATTATCATGTCATACCAACAGTGTGTACCTGTGACGCTAGGTGTGCATGATCTTTGATTTATCTATTTTTATTTGATTGGAGTTAAACAACATACTAAAGATTATTTCACGTAAACGACGGGCGCCAGCACTGTGGTTGCTGGAACAGATTCCCAAGATCGACCATAGAGAAAGCCAGCATGAGCTGGATATGAGCTCACAGGAACCGTATTGGTGAGACGCTCCTTGGTCATTGTGATACTGATCTTTGAGAAAAGTGTCTCTTTCCCTAGGATAGTTCTGCAGTCCTGTTCAATATGCATGATGCTGAAAGGCCAGGTAGATTAGTTTGCTTTTCAGAGTTGTTTCCCATTGTATGCAATGTTGATTGTGGCCATTCGCATGCGCGCGGGCACAAAACATACGAGACCTAAAATGAAATATTTCTTATTCTTATGGTCGAAGCGCGCCATACTTATTGCAAATGTCTAGCAGTTTGTCGAAATCCTCTCGAGAATAACTAAAACAAATCGCGCGATTTCCGCCAATCTCGACTCTGGTGTTCTTGCTTCGCAGGTTTTATAACACGACGTCCGAACAGAGAGCTTGAGGAGGTTTTAGTTACTCTCACCGGTTTTTTTTTTGACAGATTTTTTGAATAATATTGCACTGTTTCACTAAACTCGCATTCTTGAATTCTCCACTCGCATGTCATAAAACCCGAGGGTTAAGATTAGCAATACCCGGGTGTTTTGTTACTAAAAAATCTGGCGATTTTTTCAACATCCACTGTCGTACTCTCGATTAGCATGTGGTCGCATTCTGTCTTCCCGTCTCAACGACCCTATGCGCTCCTTGTCGATCTCTTAGTCGGTAGGCCTACATACCGCGTGGCTCCCAAAACAATGCAGACATCCTGGAAAATGTGGAAAATTCCCTTGCTGCGATTGAATGTTGTGGTACATATGCTGTTGTGAGACCTTAAAATAACGACAACATACCTGTGAATGATAGGCACTCCGTCGTTTCATGCTTTATTTCGCAAGAAAGTGCAGCGCGGTGTGACAGCAGCCGCCTATCTAGACACAGTACGTTTGCTTCTCTTTTCTTATGTATTTGCTGATAAGCATGTTCTAAAAGGACAGCTACAGCACAGTGATCGCGGTGTATCGTCTTGACAAGGTGGCTTGGATGCAGGATATGACATTGGTGGAAAACCTGTACAACATTTACTGGATTCCTATAAATATACAGCCACAAGCATGCTCAAAAGCTGTTATTTTACAAATATGTCGATAATTGCTTTGCTTAAATTGCTGTTAAGGAAGACGTTAAGATTTGTACATCTGATGAGCGTTACCTGCTAGTACTAAACGTAGCTTCATCAAGGAATATGACATATATTTTGTTTTGGTCAAGATAGTCATGACAAGCCTATCTATGGTCAAACTTAGGGATTGTGATTGTGATTAATATGTGGTTTGTGAAAAAAAACCTCAGAGGACTATTTTTTACAGATAAAAATAGTCCACTGACAATGAGAAGGTTTCCTGTAGTGAAAAATTCAAAACATTTCCCCACTGTATATGGTAAAGTCAGGTCGTCACCAAGGGACTAGTTACAGTTCCTTGTGCCGCACTTCATTTTCCTTAAATTAAACCTGTTTTAAACGGAATCGAATTTTGCGGAGAACATATCAAAGCCATGTTCATGCATATTCTGAAATGTCCCTAGAGGCAGCTGTTGAGATGAGTATACTATAGGAATGCTTTCTTTCATAGCCGTAGCGGGATCTCCGTGTCCGAGGGATTAGCATGACAGTCCAGCACGCGATGATTCAGGAGCCTTTCACCAATGCGATCACTTTGACTTCATGTCCAGCTCATGCCGGCATCATCTCCGGTGGTACGTCATAAGATCTGCCAGCAACCTGTGGATGGCCGTGGGTATCCCCGAGCTTTACCCAGTTTCCTGCCACCACAAAGCGCACCACCGCCGTATAAGTAAAATCGTCCTGAGTAGGTGTATACGTACAAAAACTAGTACCGTAAATACACTTCATAGCCATAGCAACAATATGCTCGCTCAGTTAACCTGTTTTCAAAGAGCAAGCTACGTGTATGATGGTAGAGCCCAACCCAATAGCTGTTTAATGGCTTTCTTTGTAATTAGAATTGACTTACCCACGTGTTCTTTCCATGCTGGATCCTCGGACTTCTTGCAATAATCTCGCCAGAACAGGAAAGCACCTATCAATCAACGCACAACATCCTGGAAGCATGTCCAGATTGTAAACGATACTTTCAACCATCATGTACCATAAAAAGGCAAATATGTAGGCCTGGACATTTGATCCTACTGCATATATAAGCTATTATGCGAGCTCCTCCGAAATACCATTTCGCCTATCACTTTCTTTAAATATCATCATTAGCATTGAACAAACAAATTTCTGAGGGAAAAAATAGTTCTCTGAATTCCATAAAATAAGCTCTTCTTTCACTTGTTTACGTAAATAGCCAACCAGCAATACAGCTAGGACTGGTTGTGTGTATTTGAACCATGCTGTCAGGTCCAAACAGAACTAAAATAGAAGGTGTAATTAATATAAAGCGGTGATATCAGGGCGGCTGTGAATGATATAGCCTGTGGGCACATTGTAGTCTCCTCTTTAATATCTAATTTAATATCTATTGTAGATGGCGGTGACGTGGATGCATGGACATCAGCGATGGATATATAGTAGCCGTCTCTGTAGTTTGCTTTGTGTAAAATAATGTGTGTGTATGAATGGAAATGACAGATAAAACGATTGATAATGGAAATGGTGTATCTGTGGTATTGTTTTAGTTGATAGAATGACCTATGTTCCTATAACATGCTACTTTAAATACTAGTAGAAACCATTTGTTGCAAAGCTAAATTGATAAAACTGAAAGTGTAAAGCTGTAGCTTGTAAAAGACATGTACATGGCTGACGACCATTGTTTGGCATTTTAACGTTCATATTCGGAGTATTTATTAGAAATAAGGAATGGGAAAACAAGATATCTCGGGAGGTACTTCTGCGAGAGAGTATATATATGTGACTTTCAGGAAGATGTGGGGACGGACAGAGTTTGCAGTGTACCGTGTAGTGGTAATTTTTTTTCAGCCTTGAGGAGCGAGGGTGCATATAGCCCTGCGTTTGCGGTGGTTTGCCTTTCTTTATGCATGTGTCATTGTATGTATGTATGCTTCGGGTTTTACGTTGTAATTTAACATATTTCAGTCATATGACGACGACGAGTCATTCGGTGTGTGTGTGTATATATACCGTGTCTTCTTGTGCCTTGGAGAGTCCATGCCGTCAAAGTGCTGCCGCCAGTGAAGAATTATGCCGCAGACACCAAACATGACTCCTCACCCAGTCAAATTATACTGACACCAGGTCAACCAGTCAGTTTCCGTGGTCTAAATTTCCAGTTCTGAGTGCCAAGCCCAGCCGCAACAATAACCATTTTTGGTATGACCTGCCCAGGTGGTATGTTTATGTTATGGCTTTCCGGGAAATGTATGAGATGGACAGAACTGGGAATGGATCATGGTATTTTTGTTCAGTGTGTTTATGTTATGGCTTTCCGGGAAATGTATGAGATAGACAGAGCTGGGAATGGATCATGGTACTTTTGTCCAGCGTGTTTATGTTATGTCTTTCCGGGGCAGATGTGTGAGATGGACAGAGCTGAGAATGGTTCATGGTATTTTTGTTCAGCGTGTTTATCATATGGCTTTCCGGGGCAGATGTGTGAGATGGACAGAGCTGAGAATGGTTCATGGTATTTTTGTTCAGGGTGTTTATGTTATGGCTTTCCGGGGGATGTGTGGGGTGGACAGAGCTGGGAATGGTTCATGGTATTTTTGTTCAGGGTGTTTATGTTATGGCTTTCCGGGGAATGTGTGGGGTGTACAGAGCTTGGAATGGATCATGGTATTTTTGTCCAGCGTGTTTATGTTATGGCTTTCCGGGGAATGTGTGGGGTGTACAGAGCTTGGAATGGATCATGGTATTTTTGTCCAGCGTGTTTATGTTATGGCTTTCCGGGGCAGATGTGTGAGATGGACAGAGCTGAGAATGGTTCATGGTATTTTTGTTCAGCGTGTTTATCATATGGCTTTCCGGGGCAGATGTGTGAGATGGACAGAGCTGAGAATGGTTCATGGTATTTTTGTTCAGGGTGTTTATGTTATGGCTTTCCGGGGGATGTGTGGGGTGGACAGAGCTGGGAATGGTTCATGGTATTTTTGTTCAGGGTGTTTATGTTATGGCTTTCCGGGGAATGTGTGGGGTGTACAGAGCTTGGAATGGATCATGGTATTTTTGTCCAGCGTGTTTATGTTATGGCTTTCCGGGGCAGATGTGTGAGATGGACAGAGCTGAGAATGGTTCATGGTATTTTTGTTCAGCGTGTTTATCATATGGCTTTCCGGGGCAGATGTGTGAGATGGACAGAGCTGAGAATGGTTCATGGTATTTTTGTTCAGCGTGTTTATCATATGGCTTTCTGAAAGATGTGTGGGATAGACAGAGCTGGAATAGATCACGGAATTTTTGTTCAGTGTGGATCATGGTGTTTTTGTCCAGCGTATTTATTTTAATGGCTTTGCAGCATATTTGAAGGACGAAGCAGAGAGTCTGGAGTGGTATTTCTGTTCAGAGCGTATTTATGTTGCCTTCTGGGCTATTTGAGGGTTCATACGGAGCTGGTAGTGTATGTGAGTATTTCTGTCTATGCAAACGGTATTTATGTTATGATCATCTGTAAACAAATTTTGCAGTTGTGATGTGTTGATGATCTCATTTTTATTGCGAACTGCCAAAAGGTAAGCAGAGCTTAAGCAAAACATTTACCACGATATGTTTCAATGCGTATTTAATATCCCGGAGACTTATAAGCTAAGACAGGGACAAAGCGCAGACCTATAAATGTGGTATTTTAAGCCAGATCGACTCTGACTACGATAATAACGTTAACACGAGGCTTAATTTCCTTCCAGTGACTTTGACGAACACCTACTCGGCTAATCAGCGTCTCATGATTCATCTGGTCAGTCACCTACTTCTACAGTCTCAAGATACGTGTACATCATATAGTGTATGGGCTTTTGATACATCTCTTCCCTGTCGAAATTACAATGTGCGTTTATAATGGACAATGTCTAAAAATATCCCTATATAGACTTATCGATTTAACTATTGCGATATAGGTTTAAAGCCCATTTTATATTTGAAAACAACGCGCCGTTCATCTTTTATTTGTATGTCAGGGACGATTTGACGTTACTATTTTCTAAATGGCAATCTATAGCTCTTCTGTACAGATGTCAGTAATAAACTGATATTAAGCGTTAGACTGTCTGCTGTTTAGGTGGTCTTTCTAAAGCTGATAAATGATTGACATTTTCATTAACTTTCCAGTCCACCTTTTTTTGGTATTATAGATATCGATAAATAGGCAAATAATGGCACTGTAGACAGCCGTTAAATGAATTAGCCAGAGAATTCACAGGAGCGAAATCGTCTACTGCATCGTAAAGATCAAGGTCAACCAAACAGAATATTCCACCTCAAAGGACTCTGCCAGGTCAATGAAATGTTGCTTGAACAACAATGACTTTACAGAATGGAAATACGCTGTAAACGTCATTATAGCAATCAAGACTCTGTTAAGACTGAAAAAATGAATGGGCAACTGTAATCGACGTATTCCAGGTTTAATATGGACAAACAAAATGTTATCTTTAAACCCTGGACTCTACAATTAAGGGTTTTATTAGGCAAAAGAAGTGGCAAAGAGGATCTTCGGTTGCACCAAAGTTATTTATTCTAGATATTGACCAGTTTGTCAGCCCTCTGCGGATTCAGGCATCTTCAGTCATCAGAGTGGTGGTTCAACCACCTTCTTTTTTCACAAGGCGAATGACGTCGTGAAACAGCAATGGTCTTTAATATGTTTATGCTGTAAGTCTCCTATACTGTCCGGTTTCCTCCAACCATCATACTGGCCACCGTCTTATAAATGAAATATTCTTGAGTACGTCTTAAAGCAAATAAATAATTAAATAAATAGATATATTCAAAGATTTCACATGGGTGCTCAGATTTTGTCTGATCTTTTTGCATGGTCGTTCCATATAGTGAAAGTCCCTTTGCTTTAAGTACTATTTGTTCACATCTTCCTGGATGCTACGTAGCCAACTGTTAACCCATTGGCCGTTGTCCGAGATGTGAATATACGATAGTTCGCCTTTTGCCAGAAAGTGTCTTAAGGGTTATCTCGAATACTCTCGAGAAACCTCCAGGAGTGACGCACAAATGGTTACTGTTCTCTGACACTTTAGCGATATATACTTCAAATCTGACATACAAGAACACTTTAGCTGACTAATGGAACTCGACCGTAGACGACAAATGACCTACTACATTGGTAAGAGATCGACTAATGCTTATCAACTGGTTTGTCCTCAATCCATAGCAAAGCCTACATGTCGGACAGCTGAAACCGAAACTTGTTATGTTCGTGCTCGGTTGAGGAAGGGGTGCGAGAGGCCGACTAAATCTTTAGTGGAATTAACCCTTGCCCGGAGCAATGTTTCTGATAGGGTAAATGTCAGAAACAAATAGTGGTGACCCATACTTAACGTTTTCGCTTTTACAGACTACTAGTATGTCGAATTATCCTATAATGTAAAAAAAAGACCTGTCATAATGATGATGCCATCGGAAGGCAACTTTTCACCAACGCTTTAATTCAGCATATAAGCTGAAAGATCTGTTGACAACGGCTATGCATGTCGTAGCTCAATCTTATGTTGTATAGACAGCATCCACGGAGAAAAATGAAAACGAGAATATATTTATTTATTTGATTTATGTTTTACGCCATACTCAAGAATATTTCACTTATTCGACGGCGGCCAGCATTATGGTGGGAGGAAACTGGGCAAAGCCCGGGGGAAACCCACGACCATCCGCAGGTTGCTGCAAGACCACGAGAATATAGGATAGCGTCATATACATGTATAGGTTATATTCAATATGAATTGTGAATATATATGGCGTCTAAAATAAATACTTATTTATTTATTTGATTGATGTTTTACGTCGTAGGCCTACTCAAGAATATTTCACTTATACGACGGCAGCCAGCATTATGGTGGCAGAGCCATAAAATATATAAGCTATATTTAATATGAGCCTTGAATATATATGACGTCAAAAATATATAAGCAATATTCTATATAAACTGTGAGATCTACTAAACGACAATTCGATGAACTATTACGACTCACTGCATGATATCTGCAGCGAATGATGGTATTGCTCACCTAGCGGATATGATCGGGAGGCCGTCGGCGGTAAGATGATCAGTCGGCTGTGTGATGATCTGATTGACGAGCAAACTACCCGGCTGACTTGATGACAGGCTAGGCTATTTTGGTAGCACTCTATCGATCTGCTAGCGTCGAAGGCGGTTTGTAGGGTGAGAGGTAAAAACTGTGCCCAGCATGTGATTTCGGTTTCTTTATCGTGTCAGCCTATTGATTTTATTTCCAAAATACGTCCACTCTTGTCTTAACCTCCTTTGAACTACTTTTATACATAGCATCAAGTGTTGTTCGGTTGGGATTAGCATTTACCCAACAGTAGATATTGTTTCCTCGGTGGTCCATTAAAATCTGGTGTTACGACGTGTGCTAAACCGTAAGCAAAATTTCAACAAACATTACGGTAATTGATAAGCACTATTTCTAAATTCCATTTAAGATATCTCATAATTACTTCATGATTGAGGAAAACGTTATTTTGTCATATTGTTATACAGCCGAACAAGAGGACACATTATTTTTCGGAATCTGCTTCATGCGACTGACACAAGTATTTCTTTAGTTATGACAGCTATCCCCTCCAGAGTGAATCCCTTTGGTTGTAAGTGCTGGAATACATGGTTGTGTCACACTTTCTGGCTAGGAGATAGCAAACACATGCAGACATTACATGATTTGATGATATGGGCGTGGAGAACTTTTTGAGTGCCTTTTCACTGGACGTCTAGGAGGTATGAGGCATGTTTTTTTTTATTTCCGTCTTCCTTATACGTAGTAACCTAAGCTTCCATTTTCCTGATGTCAGTGAGATCTCGAAATGGCTTCCGCTATACTTACGAACAACACTTGTGTTTTCAGCCTTGGAACCATCGTCTGCTCGCTCTTTGGTGCTGGGTGTGCTTTTGTCAACTCCTGGCGCCAGAGACCACGGGAGAGGAAATCGAAGCTTAACGGACGACTGTGTCGACGCTTGCCCAGACACCTTCTAATTGACAGTCCGAGTATTTCATTAAAAGTGTGATGACCAGAACAAAACTAGTGTTGGAGGCATCTGTTGGCAGATTCATCCGAGATATATTCAAAGCTGAGTTTCAAATGACCTTATCCTTAGGTTTAGTCTAGCAACGTGATTAGTTGGATTTCACTCTTCATTCGAAGTATGTCCCCTGGTCGGTGGTGATGACTCAAGAGTACCAGTATGTGGCCTCCTCATTTCCTTCTTGCTCACTAACGCCTAAGACATCCAGGCGATGTCCAAAGTGCAAGTCTGCTGAACTATACAAATATATATATGGACCACTTTATTAACTCACCTAGCCAAGGTGAACAAAACCGCTGTTTACCCACACAGGAGCCTCATTTCAGCGTGCCATTGAGGAGAACCATCGACTCACATGCGATGTAAACTCGTAAGTCCTCAGAGTACAATTAAAGACGTACAGCATAGTGAATAAAACCAGAGCAGGGTCGACGGGGTGATACCTGGCAAATGGCCACACGTAACCAGAGAAATACGGTCTCTTGTTTATTTACAAGTTAAAGTTTTGTTGTAACTTTTGATGTAAATACTTGAATATTAATAATTTACATACATCCTAGCACCATCGCTTATATATGAAAGGTATATATAAGGTGAAGATTACAATTTATTAGAAATCACTGGTCAGACCCAGTAATCATTCCATCATTCTATTTAGATCTGACCTTTTTCCTTTGTCAGAACTTAAAGCTCACTTTCGATTACGGGCTATGGTTTAGTTTCAGTTCGAAATCACATAAGATACTACGCATATCAAGGGTCGATTCTGGGACCAATCCTATTCCTATTATATATAAATGACATATCGAAAGTAACAGACGTCCTAAATATCTTACTATTTGCAGACAATACTAGCATAACTTATTTCTGTGAAAATGTCGATGAGGCTATCACGACTTCATCTTACGAGCTAGGAAAGCTGAACACTTGGTTCTGTGCAAACCGCCTTTCACTAAATGTTAACAAAACAAAGTATATGTTAATCCCGCCCGTGAGTAGGCCTAGACCACAAATTACTGTTCCCTTGACTGTTTCTGGGACAGAGGTTAAACGAGTCAGGGAATTCAAATTTCTTGGTTTATTTTAACGAAAAGCTAAATTTGACGTCACACATAGATTGTATTCGTAAAAAGGTCTCGAGGAATCTAGGTATATTAAACAACATTAAGGACTCGGCGAAGAAAAAAAACCACTTTTTATCCTTTATTATTCTTTGATCTACCCTTATTTTTCATATGGGAATATTTTGTGGGCAAACACGTACAGTCTCACTTGCAACCTCTGCAAATATTGAAAAAACGCGCTATTCGAATTGTGACTAGGTGTCTAGGTCCCTAGAACACACAAAGCCACTTTTTGTACTCTTGAAATTCTGCCCTTATGTGAACCGGACATTTTTTTCCTACTAATATGATATTGCATAAATTTTTTTACCACCCCGAAGTATTACCGCCTAGCTTTAATAATTACATTATTAAAAACATTGACGTACGTCACTAGGGCACAAGACGCCGGCCATTAGATCTGTATAGAAACCCCTTTAAAATTAATCAATCCTATCGTTCACTTAAAATAGCTGGCCCTCGGGAATGGAACAAACTCCCTTCATACTTACGCAATATTCAGTCAATTTCCTTATTCAGATCTAAACTGAAATCGTATGTGCTGCAGCACTTATTCTCCGTTTAGTCTAACACACAATAATATACTTGATAGTCGTTACTGCATCTGTATATATTAATTTATTTATTTACTTTTTTTCACAGGAACAGATAATCACGATGTTTATAATGACCTTGGCTTGACCTTGGTTGTCATTATGGTCGTCAGAAAGTAAACCTGATTTGAAGAAAGTGTATGCATTATGGGCTTTTTGTCATCTTGGCTTCAGTGGAGACATCTTCTCTTTTATAAGCGAATTTGGTTTCTCTACAAGTTTACCTTCAATTTAGATGGACCGGTTCCGAACCCACACCTCCTGTGTCCTGGCGATTGGAAGAAAAACATCGCTCGGCCCTTCCATTGTTATGTTGCGTTTCATGTTTGATACCTGTAATGTAAATATGGCGTCTAATTCGCCACTGGCTCTATCTGCAGTGCGACTCATGATGCGACTCCCATCTGGCAAAACTCTTTCAATATCAATACAAATATTACTGCGATGGGCCTTACGAAGGATTACTTGCGTATTTTTTATTAAAAAGGAGACTCCCAAGATAGATCTCGAATCGCTTACAAACAGCTTCCTGGCAGATGGCTCTCATTATTATATACCCATAGCATACGCCTGTTGCTATGTGTACCGCTAATATAAATACAGAAAATTCGCTTCGTTAAACTCCCTACGTGAAAAAAAAATTTCGCTGTAATTCGCCAATGTCTTAACTAAATCAAGTTCTTGTAAGCACAGTTATAGCAAAAGATATAATTAAGATTTTAAGAAAGTAAAGCCCACTCAGGTAATTTCATGCTTAATGGTGAAGACTAATGGACGCCTGTTCTATTCGAACTTGCGATCTTCGAGTCTAGAGGGAATACGGGAAATATGATTGATACAAAAATTAGAAGATGACTAGATGAACTGTAAACCCTTATTTCCTCACCCGATTCCACCTAACACATCCGGTTTCTTGCAGACAGTGATGGATCCAGCCTTCTGGTGCTGATCATCTCCACGGGTTATCTATCTTGATAGTTCCTGACAAGAACATGTGTGTAGTGTTATCGACTTATTTATCCCCGAAGAAAAATGAAGGCTACATGCCTTTGGGGTGAATATTTTAGTTTAAAACTGGTGGACTAAATAAGATATTAAACAAGGTGGTTGAAGTAAAAATATGGAGTATTGAAATTTTGGACTGGAGTATTTACAATCAAGACTCTTTAAACACTTGTGTTTACAATTAGAGAGAAATTATTGAAAATAATACATTTTTAAACACTGGTAAATTTCTGGGGTCTTATGGTGTGTACATAAACACATATGTATTATATATATAATGAGCAGTCTGCTCGTCTTTTTTCTTACACTTGTGGGTGACATGTGAGTGACGTCATACCGTGCGTATATAAGCTTTTCACGTTACCAGTGTATTGCATCCTATAGCGTCCATTTTGGCAGCAGAAGGCGACTGGGAGAAGTTATCAGTTCTTGATAGATATTTACTTTTCCACTTCCACTCCTAGTTTGCCACCTTGAAAGGGATGTGCGTTTTGCATTTGAATACCATGAGACTGAAAGGTTAATTTCGTTTCCTTCACCTTCGGTACTTCGGTAACGTTTGATGTGATAGAAACAATATTCTAGTGGTTTTCTTACTTGAAAACTAAGCCAAGCTGCTGCTTCTGTACTACATTTTCACTAACTTAAATATATATACTGTACATCTAATATAACACTGTGTTCATGATGGTACGTACGGTGGACAGATAAATCTAAAAAGAGTGACAATAAGATGAAGAATAAACCTGGAGGCTTAAAAGCGAATTCTTCAAGGTTTTTTTTTATATAGCTGATTATTACAATAAATCGTAAGCCTTGTCTATTTCAAATATTACCAAAATCTGTTCTTGCTGATGACAAAAACATTACTTATGTGATGTCCATAAACCACTGGCATATGCATGTTTACAGAATAAACTTCAGACAGAAATTTATATGTGTTGAGGAAATATATAATACAAATATTAAAGACCTAAATTCGCATGATTCGCAGACACTTTTCGAGGAGTGCTCCACCTTTTCCCACCTTGAACTACAAATATAGCAGTGTTGTTCATGATATGTGGAAAAAGTCACCTTAACCTTGCATTTGAGTTGTGCACAGGAGACAGTTGGGTTCATGTTTCCCTGTTTGTATTGATTTCAAAAAGCACTTGTTTCTTTCCTCATAATCCACATGGGTTTAACTACCCCGTTATCTAGGAAAACGAATTTGAGTGAATGTCTGATTGGATCCTTTCATCTTAAAATCAAATCAGATACCTAATTCTGTTATAATTCCAAATGGAAATATGATGATTTTATTATCGTATTCAAACACAAGACCATAGGCGGAATGATCTTTCGTGGCGATCAGTTGTGTGCTGTAGACGGTCATCATATGCAGGTTGTAATATTACAATCAATACTTCTCCTCAACGCCATGTTCTACAGGGCAATTTTCTGTTACCAGAAACTGCTGTTACATCACTGATTCAAGACTGGACCAGCTTTTTTTAAAGATGGCCATAGCTTTTAGTACAGGAACCGTGTATCGCTTCCCCTTTTTGCGGTATAGAGCTTGATTTTCACAGAAGCAGAACGGTGTTCTCAAATTTTTAAAGAAATTGACGATACATTCGGCATTTAAATGGCAATTTTTGTTGCCATAGGCTTTATCAGAATCCCTCATAATCTGAATGTCATGTTTGGTGTTTAAAGTTTCAAATAAAACTTCAATTTAAACCCCTCATTCATAGTTATTTTGGTGAGGATTTGATAAATAGCATTAAGGATTTATTTTTCGAATTTGCATTAACAGTTCATGTGGACAGATGAATATATATTCGAAAACTATTCAGTGTGTATACAAAAAGAAATTAGACTTCTAAACATTCCACAGGATATATCCGCCTCGTGTGTATGTAAGGTTATTTGCTATAGCAAATGCTTGATGGGCTTCGCTTCTAGTGTTGACTGAGTCAAAACTTAGAAGTGTTACTTTAAGGAAAGCTAAGGTTTCTTGGATGTGCTGACTGACAGGTAAGAGATTGCTTCGCCCCCTTTACAAAGAAAGAATCAGCATTTTATATGGACAAAGACGCGGGAAAAGCAATCCCAGTTTCCTTGGACGCAATTGACGTTTTAGAAATCTTCCCTCTCGGTAAATACTAAAAACTTGGATGAAAACAGAATGGGAAGTAAGGAGCCGTCTGCCAGAAATCAAGTGATTGCACAATTCAACAAACATGGTTCTCCAGGAGAAAACGCTAACGAAGTAGACTGTTTTAGTGCCTACACAAACCCAGGAAGACCTGTTTAAAGGACATTAAAATGTCAGATAAAAATTACGTGATGTCTGTTGTCAGGATATTCTGCTGTAAAATGAAATAGACGAATTTAATGTGAGCATTGGAATATGTTTTATTACCATTTGCCTAGTTAGTGAAAGGTGTAAAAGCAACCGATAGGTTCCAAGAGACATTCCTTTACAATGTTTTACAAAAGGGGCAACTGCATATCCTGGTTACTTATTCCTTATTATCACCTTGGGAGATATCCCTCGAAATACGCTGCTTGTAAATATTACCTTCAGTGAATGGTAGGCAAATATGGGCCAATTGCAGGTAATAAACAGGTAATAAACCTGTACCATACATCTTATGTTCAGCATCTGATTAAGTGTAATGTGTTTTGTGTCAGTTTGAAATAATACTACACCCCCCCCCCCCCTCCGTGATTTAATAGATGTTAACACCAGAAATAACACAGAACCGGCGAAACTTACCTATATTTAACCCTTGATATAAAAGTGCAAAAATCAAGGAAACTCAATTAAATACAATAAAAACTGAAGGTGTTTTAAGGGGAAGGTGTTTTTTTGAAATCAAATGAAAAATCATTGCAACAATATGTAGGGTGTATGACAAATTCATTTAACCTTTTTTCTAGGTTCAGATATAAGGATGTAATTTAACAAGAATAAAACCTCGCTATAGAAACCAGTTTACGTCTATTGTTATGTAACTGTAGTTTGTGTAGAATCTCTTTAACAATGAAAGCATCGAATCTCGTTTTACTAGTACTCATTCTGGAACTTTGTAGAACGGAAAGGTTCTATTCGAAGCTTTCAGTTTCGTGTTAAGCTTCTGCGTGGTTAGATAAAGTTATAACTGGAACAGCCGTTCTAATTAAATTGTGTCTTAAAACAGAATTGCCAACGTTTTTCTTTAATTATATTGTGATCTAGCTTCTGCGTGGTTAGATAAAGTTATAACTGGAACAACCGTTCTAATAAAATTGCGTCTTAAAACAGAATTGCCAACGTTTTTCTTTAATTATATTGTGATCTACATATCATAATAAATATTTCCATTTTGAAGACTTGCAAATGCCAGATTTGCGTCATCGCCCTTAGGCTCGAAAACGTCGATATTGTTGACTATGTTAGACAATTTGAAGCACAGAAGAAAAATTTGAAAAAAAGATTTTGTAATGCCAAACGCCTTAGCAATAACTGCTAGTATTATGCAAACAGGTGGTTATCATTTATCTACTTTTTGTATTTGTTGTGCTGAGGCAATGAAGAGTCATGTATCAGGCAATGAAGAAAATAGACATTTTAGCAAATGATTAGTCTTTAAATCGCCTATCTGGCCAGTCAGACAATGGCTTGCAGACTCTTTAGTTTAAACTTACTGGTTCAATTTATCTTTTGCCCAACCAGCTGGGCTCACTACGGAAGAACTTAGATCTATATTACAGATGCGCAATGCTTTCAACTATGTCCAAGATTTACCCCTGAAAAGCGTGTTGAGCCAATGTTTGGATAATATTGCCACACAGACGTTATAGATTGTTGATAGACTATAGATGGACTGCGCCTTTTTTTGCACCTGTTCAAAATACATCCGAATTTTTCGATGGTGTGGAATGGAAGTGTGCGAAATTTCGGGATATATATTTTGAATGGGATGGTAAGGAAAACCAATGCGCTCGTGTAACCTCCACACCCCCAGTCACCCAGTTAAACTACGAAACAGCCTTTCAGTTTCTCTTGAGATCTTCCTGGTCTCTCAAACATGAGAAAACTAGATTCTAGCCTGAATTTTTGGTAGCGTAATTAAATTTATCCTACGCACATTGATTGGGTGATTACATGTTTGTACAAATGTAGGTTCAATTGGCAACTGACGCTTGTTATTGTACTAACAGATCATTATATTGATATCCAATAATTACCTTTTTGAAACGAGGAGCGGATCGTAGCAGAATGATTAAGACGTTTGTCTTTCACACGACGTTCGTGTTCTATCCCGACGTTGATTTTCCACCTCTTACAGGTCTGAGTGACAACCGGCGGCTCATGACATTCCTGTGGCCGTTGGCGTAAAATTTGACTTTTGTTACGGATATGTAGACGTCTTCTTATTCATCAACATTGTGTGCAAATCGATAAGAAACATATAGGAAATGCACCGGAAACGTGACAAATTTGTGTGGTTTACACGGGGCCCTCTGGTTTCCTCCAACCATAAATCTGAAATCCATCGTAGAAGAAAAACATCCATGAGAATGGTATTAAGGAACAAAATACAAAAATAATCTTCGAAACGTGAAGCTAAACAAAAACACAAATTGAACATAAGGGACAAGAATAGTGATCATTAATTTATCAGTGGTACATAAGATAAACTTACACCAATTTCTTCTAGTGTGTCTCCGCTGGCAACAACGACAACATCAACAGAATATTGCGAACATATCATTTAAGGAATATAATTTAAGAAAATCTACTATATGCATCTATTTGTCATTGGTAATATCACTAATATACGCTGACGGAGTTTATACATTTTCTACATCATTGATGACAGCTTTTAGAATAACAACTTCATATGGCATGGGAAAAACCATAGTGGCCATTGTTACATTCCTGAAGTTTGTTAACATAAATGACAACTGTAGTTTGCAATTCGTAAAACTTATGGTTGTACTTCATTGCCATTGATTGATTAGCGATAACCATATGTGGTTATGTAGGGCAGAAAGGGTATACTTTTTCCGCGTTGTTTTACGCACGCTTTGGAGTCAGTGCCATGAAAGAAATCAATTTGGCAGTGAGTGCCCTGGAATGTTACCCTATCAATTTCCAGGACTGCTAAAGCAATTTGTGAAGCTAAGTTGAGGGAGCCGATACCGTCTGGAATATGTTCACACACGACATGCTAAAACACTTTTGAATCAGCTAACAATGGATTTCATCTCTTCAATAACATTTAGAGCTTTTATTCATATCACTGGATATGATTAGGGTTATTACACGAACAAACATTTCTGAATCAAATTAATTTAATTCCAAGAAATTCGCGTATAAAAGAAGAATCTGTCCTGTTAGAGTCGTTCTTTACCTTGTTCTGATTTTGAAGAAGGTTGTTACTGGTTTCGTCATTTAAAATTGGATTCGTATTGTACAAAGTATTAACCTACAAAAACCTGTCGCCAAAAGGTTATTAGAATACTATATATTATTAGAAAATAAACTTTTCTCTTTTACCTGATTGTATGTGTCACCTACTGTGACGGTGAAGGTGAGTAAAGAACGAAGGTACAATAGATCTGTACATCGAGACAAACATTCGCTTTCCAGAAGTCAACCGAAAAGGACGTTCCAGGTCAATAATCACAAAATTAATTCCCAAAACGACAATTTACACAAACCACCGAAGAACTAAAAAATGTACATGCGATTTGATTGTGTTACGTACTCCCTGTTTAAACGTTGTATTATATGTTTAGTATATCTTGCTGAGACCTACATTTTCTGATTTGCTTACGTTATAGCCTGCACTGTAATTCAATCCAGCGTTCTCGAGGCTTCGGTGTTTATAAAAATAGGGGATAAAAATAAAATACACAGTAAATAGACCGGAAGAATAGACCCAAGAGAGTCCTTGAACGGTTCTGACAACCATATAAATATTAAAACTTGACAGACACCAGTGATATTGCCTTAACAATTTGATAGTGAAATGGCCATAAAATTCTGTCAAAATTTTGAATGTAGCAACTTTGAGCAGAAATTTGCAAAAAAAAAAAAAAAAAATTCGATCGCATGCCATATTTGATGTAGACTAATTCTTCGCGACCTTCTTGATCCCAAGGACAAGGTCAGGGGGGAATTGCCCTGTTTGCATAATCGGTCCATTGACTTTCTCGTCGCACATGGAAACCTTTAGCCTGGGACAAACATTGAGTGATATGATTAATGTAACCTAAATATCAGTTGAACTCCAAAAGGCAAACTTCCATACATCATCCCATGGTCTCTGATGACCTCTGTGAAGCTTAAGAGACCACCGTCTATCCGCTAAACCAAACCCAGTGTATCGCAAATCATGGGCCATCAAAAGAATTGATGTCTGTCATTCTTTCGCTGTGATCTGGGTTAAGGGAAAAAGTTGGCGCAGTGAAACTTGACCGAAAACCATCATAACGCCATGGGGCGAAAAGTGTGAGCCGACAAGTTTTTTCTTCTGATGTACTACGGTATCTGCCCGCTGATCACTTCTTTGATTTTGCTTGCACAAGCTGTGGTATTAATGCAAAGCATATAAAAATTTATTCTATCAAAAGATAACAGCACGCTGTCTATTTACTATAGCACTAACATGGAAGCAAACGTGTCTGTTGGGTGCGCGTAGAGTCTTCCCAATATAGCATGACCAACGATATATTTGGATGTATGGGGTTTGACTGTGCTTCTGAGGGTGCAACAGCGCGTGGAGACGCTATGGGGTGTCATGATACTCTGCGTCTCTATAGGGTTGTCAGTGCCTATATTTTACAAATTCTTCGGGTATACGAAATATTCTACAAGTGAAGTTGCTGTATTTTATTGACGCTTACTATGCTCTTAACGTCTGACGCTCGTTCAGGCCGTGGTGCCAATGGGCATTGAATGCTACAAGTCTCTCCTATCCAAAATACCATTTGTGTGTTTCATGAAGAAAGATATAAAACACGACGTACAATGACTCACAAATATATATATATATGTTTGAATTTAAACGTTGCTTCATTGTATTATTTCTTAAACAACATTTCTTGAAGTCACTGTACTTGCTTTGATACGTGTCTTTATTCATTTATGATACACATAGGCTGACACATTTCATCTTAATAATTTGGGTATTGAAGGCCTATAATCCACTGTTGTCACAGAACTATACCTTGGTGAAAATCCAGTTTTGGCTATCCCCGGGGTTATTTGTCAAAAATCAGACCATTCTCGCATGCACTCGTCAAGGTACCGTTGAATATAATCGCAGTATTTACATTGCAATCGAAGGACCAAATCCCCGCAATTTGTCTTATACTTCGTCACAAGCCTGCCATGAGAAATATGGCAAATAGTGATTGACAGACTTCTATGACACATACACACCGACCCAAAAGAATGTTCAGACTGTGTGCCTACCGCCGTCATGCGTCGTCAGTATGGCGGGTGACATAAAACATACGTATCCCTACAGCTGATCTGGTCATTTCCCGGCCAGTCTGATGTGTGTCCAATCAAGGCCTATCAGTTAAGATCCTGTATCGGAAGGCGAAGCACGTAAAGTTAAGACAATAAGGGTTAATTATGAGGTGAGGTGACCGTAGTGTGACATTGTTATCTCCACACCCTATGACCAGTGGGTTTCTTTGTTGGCCACTGTCAATGTAAACTGTGTTAAAGTTAAATTATGGGTACTCTGGATATTCGATCGATGTCTGCCAGATGAGCACTTTGCTTCCAGACGGTCTAGTGGGTCTTCACATAAACATACACGTTAACCCATTCATGTGACATTTATTAAATAGTACGATGACCAAGGGAGGTAGGATACATGATTATAAATTATGGGCATGGTTCCCTTATCAGACGTTTAGGGTTTCCATATATTGTTTTGTGGACACCGTCGGTACTCTTAATTCTATTCACCTTGATAAGCTCGCTGTGAGAAAATGTTCAGTTGGCAAATACCAGTACTTTAGTCTAAGGTTACACTCAAATGGACCCCTACACTACTTCGTGGAGTACAGACGTGTCATAGGCAGGTGCCTACATTAAACTGCGGTGTAGACATTAGGCTTGGCGACATGCACCATAATTTACATTATTTGCATAAACGGCTTTTGTCTAGGTACGAAACTGCCTAAAAACTGTGACATTTCGGTCTTTCATGGACATAAAGATCTTAGATACTGTTCCATATCTGTACAATTTAAATTGTGAAATGTTCAGATTAACTGTTGTGTACTTGATATATGATGCTTTTAATGTGCTCAAACCACAAATTTCTATCGTGATGTTGGGGTGCTTTCAATGCGGTCCGCGCTCTAAATGCGAGTTTCTGCCCGGCAGGGTTAAAACCTGCCAGAAATCTTAAAAACACATCTGCCTGGCTGCCTTTCCCTTGTTATTTCTACACGTTGGCTTTTGATGTGGAGACGTCAGCATTCATGTAGATTGCCAAACATACCCTAAACATTTTATATTTATTACTATATAATATGTGAAAAGCACGGTGGCTTATTAGTGCCGTTCGATTTCAATTGAATTTTTGTTGTTTTCCAAGGACGTGCAAATGAGTTTATACTTTCACTTGTATGTATGTGCAGTGCCAACCCTGTGCCTACTCCAGACGAACTTATCGTTTTTGTGACTTATTTGGCGAATCTTTTTCCTGTAATATCAGTCTGGCTTTTTATATACGGTACATTTTGCATTGGTCTGCATTACATTTTTATGTAGGCCAAGGCTATTTTTCTGCGCGTGCTTTCATTATTTCGACTGGAGAGCTGGAATGGTGCAGGCCTTTAGATATCACCATTAAGCGGTGTTGCGCAACTCTATCCGTTTGGATGTGTAGTCTCGAGGACATACAATGTTGAATTGCGTTCATTGGCGTCTAGCAAACACACAAACAAACACTACAAAGAATTAATGAATGATTTATGAATAACTCCATATCAGTAATATGTCAGCCATATTATGGAGATCACACAACACATACTGAATATCGCTGAGGCCTGATCCGTTTACTTGTTTACGTACATGAGCTTGTTTAGAATGTTTAGCATGAAGATCAATATCGTGGGAGTAAATATGGTCTGTAATTAAATATGTCCAAACCGGTTGTAATTTTATTTCCTTACATTTCGCAATGTTATAAAAGAAGGATTGTGTCTGATATCAATATTCCGACTGTCGACTATCAGAATGTAGGTGTTAATGGCGCCTTAGATCAGCGGCGTTTCAGTGCATCGAGGCATAGTCTTGATGCCAGCGGACCTTGAGTATACAAACCAAACTCTGAACTACCAGGGAAATGACATGTCTACTGAGGCATTACTGATAACATGGCGCAAAAAGAACGGATGTGAACGACGTTTTCGATAAAGGGTGAAAAGTATGGAACAAATCCTTTTCATTTGGTACTAATAGATTCTCCCTGCTAAGATCTTTGCGTGGGAAAACACTCATCATTTTCCCAATTTTTTCATAAGGATTAACGTATTGTACGATGGAAACTTAACTAGATTGAAAAACAAATTGGCTTTGAGCCCGGAAATTTGTCCGACAAGGATATGTCATATCCTTTTCAAAACATTTTTCTTGGCGAGCTTGAAAATGTTTGTCGAAAGTCATTTACTATTGCTTGACTCACTCGGAAAAACACAAACATACAAATGCAGCGAAGTATATACCACCGCTTTATACTTCTATTTTTGTCGCAATTTAATCCAACTGTCTATATCAGTGCTTGATTTTAACGTTATTTATTTACTTATTTATTTATTTGATTGACGTTTTACGCCGTACACAAGAGTATTTCACATATACGACCGTGGCCTGCATTGTAGTGGGAAGAAACCGGGCAGAACCCGGAGGACCATCTGCAGGTTGCTAGCAGACGTTACGGCGGGAGAGACAGTCAGCATGAGCTGGACTCAGAGGACAAGGAGAATGCTTAGGTAATTACATACTTTCAGTCCGACACATTCGTCACCTGATATTCTTTTCTGCACGTTTTTCGTCAACCGAATGCATTTCTCTAGAATAAACTTCCGACATTCGTAGAGAATACCAGTTAATCCATTTGATATTAGTTTTCATTAAAACACAAATGAAGCTTTTTTGTTTTTGTGATTATTCTACTCCGGTTTAATTTCACTATAATCTTTTAATGAAAACTACGGTGATATTTCGTAGGGAAACTCCCCCATTTTGGGATATTTCAGTAACCCCCACAATGTTCCAACGACATCATCAGATGAATCTTGAGTTGATGGGGCTGTCGAAGAGCACTAGTTAAATGATTCCAAGGTATGGAAGTAGAGGGAGATATATCATGAAATGTGATCGTTCACCTCACTGCTGTTCGAAAGGAATACGACTCCCATTTTGGAAGTGGTTGCACCTATATCCACGGAAATGCTGTCTGCCTTTCTAGACCACACGATAATAATGAGGTGGTTATAGTTTGACCAGGTCCATTTCACACATGGAGGATCGGAACTGATTTGTCTGGCGAGAGAAATTATGGGCTATTACCAACAGCGTAGTCCAATCACTATTTGCAGAGCTGTAAAGTACGCTGAGCTGATCAACAACGCCCGGCTAGACATCTCTCCCAATGACGTAAATCTCAAAGAATCAAATGTAACAGTTTTAATTATGTTACAAAATCACTTGACGAATCTCTGCCAAAGAAGTTGTGTTATAAATGTTTCATGTTATTAATTTCAAGCTGCTGTTGCTTTTATTATGTTGAATACATATCGTTAAACTAGTTTACTATAAAAGGTAAGGCATCAACATTTTGAGATCATTTTAAGCAACTTTAAGGTGGATAATTGAGTGAAGGCAGTATATAGTCTATACAATAAAATTATCCTCTTTTAACTTTTTCGTTAGTAAATCCCAAATTTGGATCGAATATCTTTTCAACAAAATAATTTCAGCAAATTGATTTTCACAAATTGGAAACAAATCGTGTGAAATGTCAGAAACAAAGAAAAGCATGGACTCTACTGAATAAGATTTAAACTGGCCCCATAAAGCCGGCATCCTGTGCGTTTAGTGAAATGTTCGGGGCACACGGCACATCTCAGGAGCTAACTGATCTGGCTAACCGTATCGATCCACGCAAAATTCTTGGAATCACTTCTGGTGGAAACGCAGAAAACCTCTGACACAGCAACACCCGGATTTTGCGGCACCGCCATGATGTCTTTCGGCGTTGTATGATATGTCTCAACTGAATGGTATCGCCAAGAACAGCCACTTGTAAGAATCAAAGTCTTAATTATTGATGGAATATCCAGAGACTATAGTATATCAATGCAAAGGAAAGAAGGCTGCCCGCTTTCCAACCTAATTTGTTATGAAGGAAGTGACATCCTTTATGAACGCTATCTACAGGGTAGCCGTCAGTCATGTGCTATTCGCCAACGGTTCGGAGATATTTTGTGGGGATAACCACCAGAGCCACCTCGAAGCTGCGGCCAATACCTAACTGCGATAATCAAACGCTTGTACAACTCCAACGACTAAACGATGATCAGTGTATTTACCGTTCAGTGAGTGGCCTAAATTACAATAAACAATAGAGTCATGCACAGAAAGAGTCTTTATCCACGTTGGCAACTGGATTTGGTAGTATTTAGCTATCTTCTAAAAATGGAAGAATATTACAGTCTTTTATAAAAGGCTATAATATCTGGTGAACAATGCAGACATTTCTATTCAATGCCTGTTGTATGTTCCCAAATATTACTTCTGACACAAATATATATTTGTCCCTTAAACTTGTGCGCATGAAACAGGTCCCAGGAAATGTGATGAAACACTATATTACTCTGAAGTCAATGAACAACGTTACAGAATACATAGAGTACAGTCAAGTAACAATTCTGAAGACAAGCATCGCTAACATGAAGTCTCTGATATGCACCGGTAATATATAGCCTTGCCCTTTTACTTTGCGAACAAGGTCAGAGTGATCAAACATTGCGTTTTGGTCATATATTCCACGTATGGTAATAAACTAAAGTTGCTCTATGATACCTATTACTTTCAGGTTATTCAAAAAACACTTGTTCCCAGTTGCTTTTACGAGTCAATATGGAATGAGAAACCTGATATATGGCAGAATGCGTCGACTGCAGGCCTTGTCCCGACGCGTACTGTTCCTCAGATGACACAGCAGGCCCATTTTATAACTTAGGGTCAGACATGATTAATACTCCTTGTGGAAATAAGCCGATAGTTTATTTGGAATCTGCAGATAGTAGGGATCTCAGAGTTTGAGACATCTTAAAGGTAAATCAATTTGTCCTTGAAATCCTTATCGTCGTTGTTTCAGCTTGAATCTGCAAAGGAGAGGATTGGCCTCGGACAAGATTGATATATGTACAGCAACAAGAATTATGGACAATTCCCAGGCGACATAATCACAAAATAACCACTTGTCATTTGGCACACCTCCAAAATATGTAGTTTCTAGGGAAGAACTGTCTGACATGAAGGCATTATTTTTTGGAAAAGAAAAGATAAGCAAATCTGCACAGTTACCTTTCTTTCTGCAATTGTGACATTTGCAGGTTAATTATTCTATTAGATTTACGTCACAGTTATCGCTACTGATAAGCGTACTAAACAGTTTAAGTCAAATTTGAAGTCACAAACCATCGCTTTTGATTGAATATCTTTAAAGAATGAATGAAGACCCCTTACCGCAGGCTCAAGATCATGTTGTCATGCAAAGCATACTGTCGCTATTATGAGTTCCCCGAAATCAGGTTCGGATGTATATAAAACATTTTTGTTTCATATGTATCATGTGTGGCTGATAATATATTTCATACACTCGAAAATAGCTTCCTAAAAAGCGATCGACCGGAAAGGGAACGGTTTGATTGATATGTAGCCCAGGCGTTTAAACAAGGAAAGGTCGTAGATACAAAGGATTACATCATTAACTTTGTTTGACCCCAAAAAGCACACGACCAGGCCAATTATTACATATAGCATATCATAATTACCGATATAATGACACATGAGGAGGACAGTATTTTCCTCGTGATTGCTGTTTAACTGTGCACAGAGTATACTCTCTTAACAATTACTGTTTCTCAGTGCCCAGGATGTTGCCCATAACTTTGTGAGTCTTAAGGATTCATTTAGTTGCCAGATAAAGGCCCCTTTGCTACGGTACAGATGACTGAAAATAATTTTGAACGTTTGTGCAACAAAAATTGTATATACTGCATCAGAATGTTTCACTGGGCAGTAAAAGAATCCAAAATGTCTGGAGGAAATAGAAAACGTATACCAAATAAGAATTCCAGAATTCTCAGAGGATACAATTTTCGATGGAGTGATTCTGGGCTTTGAACCAATGACCTTTGAGGCTGTACATTGCACTTCCGCCAAGAAAAGAGTAGTAAATCACACCACAGAAACTCTCAAAGTATCTAAGGCTGGGTCCACTTGTATGAAGCCCACTTAACGTTACGAGCACGTAACGGCCATGACGACGTAAAGCCTTCGTTGCTTGTTTCCATTGTAGTTACGTGCTCGTAAAGTTAAGAGAGCTTCGTACAAGTGGGTACTGCTCTTTAGCTCCCCCAACTCATTGCTTGCAGCATCAGTGTTGAAACTCTGTTTGGGGTTGAGCCAACGACTTATGAGACAATAGGATGCGCTTGTGAAATTAGCTTGTAAAGATCATGAGCACGATTGGAGAGATGCAGAAATTTTATAAGGTTACAAATGGGTGCATTTAACAATAATGTATTTAACAACGGAATCGATACGAGCTCAATGTTAAGTTGAATGTTATACCAAGCAGGTCCAGGCAACACGTAGTGCAAATCTTCGCATAAACAGCAGTTATCCTCAAATGTCGTGCAGAGTGATGTTACAAAGACGTACCCACAGTGGATCCCATCCTCCATCAATTCGCCTAGTGGAATGAAAGGCTGCCACTGTACCCTCTTGCGCATATGAGAAGCTGGATTGGGTATCTGTAACTCTTTATTGCCCCATCGCGAGTCATGCGATTAATGTCCATCCATTTTGTTTAATTAATCGCGGAATACAGACCGCAACGGAGTGAAGTAAACTGGTCACGACAGTCGACAGTACCGGATGTCAACCTTGCCTGATTATAAGATGAGTGAAGCTGCACAAGTGATCGAGGATTTAAAACTTCACGACAGCCACCTACATACATATTACCTCTGCCATTCTCCAAAGTGTATTGAAGATTGATCATCCTACACATCGATTAATGATAACGTCAGTCATAGAGAATTAGAAACTATGTTAAACAAATAGTGAATTTTGAAAAGATGGAAAGTATTTGCACATTAAGAACTATATCGATTCTTTTTTCTATTGTTAATTAACAGTGCACATTGATTCCTTTTCATGGGTTGTTGACACGCTCTGTTACTATGACAGGGAACACTTGAGCTTCCACTGCATTATGTGGCTATAACATAAGACTGCATACCTTAACTAAGTATAGCTCTTTGCCACAGGAACTGTGTATGTTTACTGTGAGGCTCAAGCTCTCCAAACATCGTAGCAATGATTGGGATTTTCAAACGCAAGTAAATGCCTTATTAAGTAATGGAACCGCCAATATTCCGTCTGTTGCACAGAAACGTAATTATATTAATAAAAATCTTTAATTAGGAAGTGATTTCACAGGTCCTGAGGTAAGCGTGGAATAAATATATTCAGCTCTAAAACCTAAGATCCCAATCCTTCTCAATATCCGTCGTGTCTGAAATCTGAGCCTGTGTAGTGTATTTGTCATGCACCAACCATGCACTTAAAGTATTACACGATAAAGATTTTACCTTGGGTTTAGCCTACATGTAATCGTGCAAAGGTACACGATACTGTTCATGATACTTTACATTGATATTCCATTTCACTTTTGATGACGTGTCTGGTACTTTATGATTGCCTACAGTGGTGCGTCAAAAATCGTGTGGGCATTAATTGAAATAATGGTCTACTTGAAATGCATACATGTAGCAATATAACTTGTGGTATAGGAGGTTTCATAAAACTGTTAATCCTTTGAAAAATGACTATGATACGTTTCGTTATCCCTTTGTTAGCCATCAGACCACCATACATCTTGTGAGAAGAGAGAGAAACAGTTATTGCTTTCCGTGTACGAGGAGAAACTTATACACATGATATCAATACAAATTGATGCATGTTCAACAAAAGCTTTCTACGTACATCTTAGCCTCTTGATATTGTATCTCGTTATTTAAAATTAAGATGTCGGTACTGAAGAATAAGAAAGGTAGATCAGCTATAAGGAGAGAGGAAACTTTCAAAATTAATGGCGCTACGACGGATATTGGGATAGATGCAGTCAAATATAGTGACCCGTCAATACTTTATAAGAGCATCTTACGCCACACTTTTCCCAGCCGCTTATGAAGAAATAAAGGTTCCACTAATAAGCTGAAAGCATTGAAAACGCGTATACCACATTAGTATAGTGGGCCCACGCATTTACTTAATACTGTCTAACTAACGTAATAGTGTTTCAAGGGTTTCTTTTCATAGAAGATGAAGAAGCGTAATATGTATAAATTCGTTTTATGTGATAATTATTATGTGATTCTATGATGTATTATATCTCTGTTTCATCGTGAAAATTCCAGTGTTTTAATGATTAATATTTCATTGTAGATCATAATCTAACATTACAGCCGACACATATCGGAGGGATGTTAGCTAATTGGTACTTCACTATTACCTATACAAGACTTTGCTGCTTCACTGAAACCTGAAGTAAAGGTTTTTGGACATTTTTCTTTTGATTAGTTGAACACTCGTTGCATAATTAGTCATAAACATAGGAATTTATTCCTACAGATTTACTCTTAAATAATGCGAATACATGCTGGATAATATTGTACGCTCAAGTAATATTTCCCCTATTTTTTGGCCACGCACTTCAGCTGCGAAACGGAATTCCTAATAATGCAGCCATCCTTTTTTCTTATAATTATAGTTGTAAAATGCAGTCTGTCAAGTAAATCCCTCGATTTTACATTATCAAACTGAGAACGGGTTATCATTTCCAATTTCATGTGTATGTTTTTTCCAAATTTGTTTTTACAAAATCAAACTGGATTTATTTGTTTATAATTTGAACGGATTTTAACAAGGAATATCCCATTTTGAAAGAAATTGTTTTTCTAATTGTCAAGTCCCATAATTCTTCCAAGATCACTTTGACACGTCTTCTTATAGGCTGTTTATTCCCCACAAACTTAGAAGGTAACATTTTTGATCATAAATGTAATTCCAACACTCTGGAGTGATGAAACAGTGCGAAAATAGTGCTGAGTGACGTTCCCAGCATTCCAAATTATTTCTGGCAAATTATTAATAGAAAAGACAAGATAAAATAAAGTCACTGATATCAGACATACCACCAAGAACTGCATTTAAAATATCTCCTCTTTTTTGTTTTATAAATTTAATGTATTCAAATATTTGACGCCTGAAAATGTGAAAATAGCAAAGCTATGGAAAGCAACGGTTATGTTCAACAGCTTATAAGCATGGGTTTCTTGATATCTAGGAGAAGGTGAACCAACCATGAATGCCAGATGGTGGTTTAGGAAGTGTTAGTGTACGATAATGTGATCGGAGGCCTTTGGAATCAATAAAAACCAGTCCCTTTTTTCATAAAACGGCATGTTTTTTTTTGGACTAGGAGATTTGCATTGATAATGGAAAAGAACAAAGGCAATGTCCTAGTATTTTGGAACCTAAACGCAGAGCGGTGCATGGTTAGATTGGTGCAAAAGTGGCTTAACCTTTCGCTATTCGTTCAAGGGCCTATTCACTGATTAGCTATGGGACAATATCAACTGGCATTATCCTTGCGCATGTGTCTTGTCTTTCTCCCTGTCTTTGCAGTTATTGGATAACGGACGAGATAATAAGCAGTCTTCGCACCTGCTATCTTCTAAACGTCACCTCCATTGACAACAAATGGAAGAAGACCATGACAGCAAAGCGAAATTCTCGGAGGTCTGATTGGTAAAAAATTGATCTGGGCTACATCTGACAAATACGTTTTTGTTCATGTCAGAAAGAGAGTTACGTTTTTGCCCCACGCTCCATATCGCACTCCTATATCTATCGTTCATTTCCTTGCTAAGACGGATTTTTGCACACGGATGGGATTTATCGCCTGAGCATTACATGAAATAAAGGTCTACTTGAAATGCATATACCATGTCACTTATGGGATAGCAAATTTAAATATCAGTTTTCATAGAACTGTTCATCCTTGAAAAATCACTATGATGTATGATTTGTGTTAATTCATTTTATAAACCATTTAGCTGTCATGTTCCAACTAGGTAGGCCTAACTGACGTCACCGCAGAGAGTGACAATAAATGGAAACGCTTTCCAGTGTGACTGTAATGTTCTTCAACTTACTTCAACTTTTCAACGTTATAATAGAACGTTTTATTTTTGTGTTATGCAATACTTTAACAAAATTTTTTTTACACCGTGGCGGTCAGTTTTGTGGATGAATAAATCCGTAGTGCCATGGCGATACCATGCAGTGGTGTTCCAATCAATAAGGGCAAGAAACAAAATCAGGATAACCTTAAACATCAGTCACTAAATGAATAGAGTGTAAGATGCCATAGAGAAATAGTAATGTAACCTAGCAACATGTCAGAGAGAAGCAGTATTCAGTTTTCAGTAATGTAGGGAAGACAGATGACATTATTGGTATGATATCCAATTAAAATTTCAAACTCGCATTTCGTGAATAATTTCCAGGTAGAGTACAAATAGATAGGTATCTCAGTGGCACTTTGATTGCAAAGTCGATATATTTTAACCAACTAAAACAGACCTTCCATGCATGCCCTTTGCTCTGTATTTTAACTAACAGCAGTCGTGCCCTAGAATTGTTCCATAATGTCTTCGGGGGCCTCCGTGGCCGCCTGTAATGGTTAGCTTGTTGGCGCTGTATACAATGACCAAAGGAGTCTCTCGCCATTTCGGTCGTTCGGAGTTCAGTTCAAGTTGGCTTCCTCTGTAGTCGTACCCCCACGTGTTCTGCCCGCTATCCCCTCACCAATTGGCCGCTGTCGTACAAATGAAACACTCATGAGTACATTCTTCAGTACGACGTAACAAGCATACTCTTTGGACAGCATATGGCTACAACATCTCAAATACCGTTACAGTTAGGTTATGTCAGTATTTCCAAAGAGAGTACTGAATAAGTGCTCTCCTGTTTGAAAAGAATGTTTACCAGGAAAACTTGTAAGTTCTCGAATAGCCTGATCTCAGAACTAAGACGGGACTGCCTTTGTAGCCCTCGTAACCATTCCACATAACACAATATAACAAATTTTATTCTTTAACTCAGTCTTTTAAACCTCTGTCTTGTCGCATATCATTGATTCTTGGTGAGCGAGATGACGACTTCGAATCCAGGTCCAGGCTGATTCTGTTGTGGCTTCAAGTCGGTTAGCTGACGATCTAGAAGTCAGACCACCGCTGTAGTACTTCGGGCTCGACCAACACCTTGATCTTATACCTCACCTACATCCATAGTTCACATGATCGTTGACATGTGTTAACCGTGAAATGCGAAATACGCCATTAGTCTGGATTATTATGGAGGACAATCCAGATGAGTACTGGGCAAACAGGGGTAAGACTTTCTTTTCGAAAGCAGTAAACTGGAAGTAATGTAAATCGATATCCTCCACCTCTCTGGCGTCTATACTTGAAAAACATGACACCTCTGTTCAGAAAACTGGGGTGAGAATATATAAAAGTAATGATCATAGTGCAGTGTTGGTGACACCTAATTAAAGGACACCAATACCATTACGGAATGGCAAGTTTGCATGAAGTTCGGGGTATTGTGTGTTGTATTAGCGGTTAGAGGAGCCGATCTCATTTCCATGGGCAATGTTTGTTTTTTTCTTGAAAGACAGCTAATTTTGGTTCAAAGGCGTTAAAATATCAACCTTTTCCTTATTTCCACTAAGGTCAACCAACGGCCTACCTGCCTTAGATGAACCATATATCATATGGTATGATATATATGATAACAAAGGCATCACTTCAGAGGAAGAACCCGAGGCTATAATATAATTATAATAACAACAGTAAGATGATGGTTGATACTATTTAGTGTTATCATGATCTTTTCATATATGGCCAGTGCATGAATTAAGTCAGAGAAAAGCAAATAAAATTTTCTGGTCAATATCACCAGTTACATAGCACAACATATATATGGCTATGATATTCATATTCCTACTGGTGCCCTACTTTATGCTCCATCGATTGCACTCGCTGGTTCGGTAGTTAGCTACAGATCTTTGGCCACTACGGTTGAAACCAGTCGAAACCAGTTTTCGTTGTTTCAGCCGATGCTTTACATTAAGAGGCCTATCTATAAATACCGAATATATCTATTAGCGAAACCAAACATAAATATAAATTAAGCGTCACAACAAATAAACATGAAATATGTCACTCTTAAATAGACATTTAATGTCAGATTTATTTATATGAGTAAATTTCACAAGAAATTTAATCAGGCCTTGAAACATATAGTTGTGGAAAACGTTAACTTAACCTTTCACTTGACAGTGAAAAATTCTTCGATAAAGCGTAAAACGATTAGATGCAATAACAAATTAATATAACTGTAATTTTGTTACTTATGTCAATACATTATTTATCTTCGCAGTAGCCCTCTGTTAATTCAAACATACACCATACCCTAGCATCCTCACAATACGGGCCCATTACCACAGGTAAGTCAACACAAAACTGAATGCGATAATCCTTTCGATATATCGAGTAACCACAAGGTTCTGGGAATTCTGTTATAGGGTGGCACATTCCAGAGGAGCTAGATTATTCCAATTCCAGCTTTCAGAATAAGCAAGGATATATATTAAAAGATAATTGGTTGCTTAGTTGATCTAGTTCTAACTACTGCTCTAATTCCTATTTACTGCTTTTTTGATAGGGAATAAATAATTAATAAACACATGTATTTACGGCTAAAATACGGGACGTTAAACAGTGTCTAACAAGTATTCCCCAACGGCGGGTGAGTCGAAGAGATAGAACTTGCATTGTAACCTAAACGGAATAATTGTGATTCTCTGTATGTGATTTATTTTATTTCAAGTTATTTCCAAGGATTTCGCGAGTATAAAGCTTTCTTTGCAGACTGAATAAACCGTTTTTATGGCACTGGTCGATTAAAGACTTTCTGGTACAAAGAGATGCAATATGACACAAAATCACAAGGTGCATTACGTGCTGCATGACAATAACTTGATCCAGACAAAATGATCCACTGGTACATGCCCGTTAACAGTGGGCCTACATTGAATGTCAGTTGTTCAGGGATGGTTGAAATTTCAATAGTCTTCGATCATAGATCAAAATCCAAAGCTTGTTATTTTGCTCCTGCTCAAAAGACTTAGAATTATCCTTAAAATAGGACACAAACAAAAGCTAAAATTAAAATTGTAGAAAAGCTTTGGGCGATAAAACTGTGTATTAAAAAAAGCTGAATAATAGGAAAGCACAATACCATACCTTAGCATTTCAGAATGTAGCAGCGTTTAAAGCTATGGAACTGTCATCATGGATTAAACACAGATTCATTTTACTAACACTAACCAAAACATATACAATGTTATAAAAAAATCGGCAAGAAAAAAACCCCCAACAAAACACCCTGAAAAACAACAGCAAACTAAATGTATTCCAACTTATGAATCTGTAATAAAGTCTCTTAGAGACCAGTTGTCTGGGTCCCAATTAGCCGCAGCTATTGGTACCATCATACGTTGAAAACAGACCGGTATATGCCGGTGTAATTGAGGGAAGTCTGGCAAATCTAATACCAAAGGAGCGATCCCAGAGACATTACAGACATACACACCGCGCCCCACTCCTGTGATCTTACTCACCTCTTATCTTCTCCAGACAAAGCTCCTCTCATCGACGCCAACCCTTGCAACATCTGGCCCACAAATGCTGTGCTAATCTCAGCTTAGTAACTGATGAAGGCCTTTAATATCTAGCCTGACAGGAATATTGGTTGAACACTTGACCAAGTGCCAAACAGTATCATCCCGTTACAATGTTGATGGCAAAATAGTAATACCTCATTATAGCGCAGGCAGCCGAAACAGAATGACCCCTACATAACGTCAAGAGTACTCAGAAATACCCCTTAAAACATTGCAGTAGCGTAGTAGACATAGTAATGACTTTAAAGTATTTGCTGGCAATAAAACAATAAGAATCAACTGCTTTCTTGCAGCATTTACCCATTTCTTAGGTATACCATTTAGCACAGTTTGGGACCACCCCACACTTACTGGGACCACAACGATTCTGGTTGCCCCTAACATCTCTGTGCTGTTTGCGCCGTCAGGTCAAGAATTTATTCATTGAGAGTAACAGGCATCTGTGAAGCTTTAACCGTCGTTGCTGTTGGTGTCTTGTTCGAGTACTTAGAGGACGTGTTACTCCACCATCTATCAAACATACATATCGGGTGGGCATAAAAAAAATGGGCCGTACTTTGATGCTGCATTGTTCCAGTAGAAAAATTTTGTTCGTAATGATTTTATGACTGCTTTTCTTTGGCGTTTCCGCACAACAGCAAGAGCCTGTTATACAGTGAACGAATTCAGGAGTTATTTTTAGATGCAATAACTGTGGTACATATATTGGGTGGGTATAAAAAAAATGGGCCGTACTTTGATGGTGCATTGTTCCATTAACCTTTGTTCAAACCCTTTCAAACTTTAGACATTCAAATGGCATGATTTTATTAATATACTTACCAATTTTAAGGTCATAGCTTGAGTAGTCTGTACACACAGTTAAAATGAAAACATAGCCTCAAAAACGCACGTTTCGGTGACCCACGTTGCATCACCTGTTAGGTGGCATGAGTAGAGCGCATCAAGGACTGCTGAAAAAAGACTTTAAGGAGATTCGGGATTCAATCAGTTCATGGAAGAAAGGTGAAGGACCAGTTGATCACCTTTTCAAGATAGAACATCATTTTCAAATGTCCGGAACATGCGTTTTTGACTTTATTTTAATTTTGGTCCCATGAACAGGAATCTTAAAGGATGAAATTGAAATTTGGTCTGTAAGGACTAAGGACATAATGGCTTTTGAGTGTGTAAATTTTTAGGAGCTGACGTAAGAGAGTTTCGGAGATATTGAGTGTCAAACTACGGCCCATTTTTTTTATCTCACCCGATATATCGGGTACCTGTGGATTAACTTTGTGTCAAATATTTCAATATTTTCTTTACATCTGACGGTAAATGAAAGATTTTTCCCTACAACGTGGATCCACCAGTCATATTGTGCTTGGGATTTGTCTTTATTCTCACATTTATTTATTTATATTTATGGCAAGTATTGTCCAGTTGGACTCTGCACCGCTTCAACCATTTACATGCTAGTGAAAAGTTATGCATATTTACCTTGCACTAATTTCGACAGCTGCTTGTCAAACTGAGTGACAACCTTAAACCTTTTGTTGTCGATCATCCGTCTGCACTGACTCAGAGGGACATGGTTCACTGTGCAATTAGGGATAGCTACGAGACCGCCTGAAGTCATTCTTATCTGACATTTGTAATCCCTCCAGTATGGGTTTGTTACCCTGGCAGGCAATTGTCTGACAGCGCATCACTAATACACACCATGATATTTTTAGGAAGCTGACCACCTCCACTTAAGCCTTAGCCAACCTACAGTTGACCAATGCCACTTATTTTACCTTGCTAGAAGAGTCATTATCTCCCGCATTTAACTATAATAATAATGTTAAAGTTCCATTTCCTTCAAACAAACGTCCTTTGTCCCTTGCCACCATGCAACCGTTATATGTAAAAAAAAAACAATAGCAGAACGCTTGAGGCCAGTAAGGTTTGTAAATTTTGAGGAGGCTTGATAGTATTTAAAGAGGTTGTATCACAATCCATCAGTTTAGTGCAGTTATACAGCTCCCTTCGTGGGAGAACAAACTGCCGAAAACAAGTAAGTATATAAAGTAAGAAATTAAGACGTACTCATTCAAAGAGGAGCAATCAACAGTTTTCACTGATGATGGAAAGGCGCAAAGAAATCTGCATCCAAATCGTGTACTGTGTACCATGTACCAGTTGTCGATAATCAATAACTGGCCTTAGTTGCGCCTTAATTGCATGTGTCCAACATTGCAATATAATTCAACACGATGAATATACTGTCCTTAGTCCCAGGATAAAGGGAAGTAGAGACTAGTATGAAGTCGATGACTGACAGGCAAGCCGGCCAGACCGGTCCTTTGCGACGAAATGAACACACATTAAGTACAATACAATACAGACCAGAAGGAAATGAAATATACACCTGTTTTATTGACGGAAAAGAAAAAAAGGAGAAGAAACATCTAAACGTATTACAAACTGAATCATATACAATATAATAAATTCTATAATCAGAGCCGTTCCTTGGCTTACATTTTCTGAGAAAAAGTTTCTACCATTTGACCACTGTCGATTTGTTTGCGGTTCTGTCGTTCCTGCTCTGCCTTTGCTTTGTATGTTGTAATCCTTTATATTTTATTCCTTCATAAACCAGGATTCGGCTTGTGGATTAATCATTCATCCAAGAGGTCTCATCCTTTTCCATTCAAATGTGTTTGTATATTAAATGTGACGATAATAGTGACTGCATATTTTCTTAAATCTCATTATGCCTAAGACTCAGTGGTACGGGGCATGTAACTTTTTCATGTTTTTTCATTTTCTATTTAACCATTTTCATGAACATGTAAAAGTTCTTCAACTGAGGTTAATGTAGGATGAAACCTTAACGGATGTAACTTTACAAGAGGCTGTATTACACCAGTTATGTGTGACCATTTGCAAACTATCACACTTTTGCTCTGGCTTTGCTCTTTATGTCGTAGCCTTTTATATTATAAACGAACCCTAAAGAAACAATGTGTGAATCTTAGTTTTGAATTTCTTTACGAGAGTCTAATGGTTTACATAAACAATGATTTCACCTTCACTACTAGATATGTACACTTCAGAATGTAAAAGGGCAATGCAAAGGTGATTTTCTTCTCTATTGTAGAATAGCCCTTTTGGTACTATTTAAATTTCTTCAGGACATACAATCCAAGTTTACCAAGTTTCTATTCCAGAGTCATCTTCTTGCAATAGTTCAGTACTGATGTTGCGATATAAAATACAACTTTTTGTGAACCACCTTGCTCTGGCTAGCAGATGTAATAAGACTGAACAGCATCTTTACCTAACGTACATAATTTCTCCCGTATCCTTGAGACAACTCACTGAGGTCATACATGTAACGGTGTAGCTTAATAGGCTAAGCATTGCCACTACCTAAATCATGACTAACCATTAAAAGACGATTCACTTGGAATATAAGAAAATAACGCGCTATGCTTGAACAAATCTTGTTTTGCTGTACTGACAAATGATCTAAATGACAATCCCGTTTCTATGCCATCAATGAGATGGACAATAAACTAGCAAGAGAATATGAATGCTGATTTTGTTGCATGCGAGGGGAGTCTGAAAAGTTCTTGACCTTAGGTGCTTACGCGAGGAATTGAAAAGCTGAAATAATTAATAATTATTAATAATAATCTCCCTCTGGTTCAATGCATTTTTCACATTTCATATACAATGCCTTGAAACAATTAAAATTGTTCTTTGCCTTTGTTCTCAAAATAGCGGTTTCGCAGTGCCATGATGTCCTTTTCGTCCTCAAACCTTTTCCTCGCAGGTCCTTTTTCATGTTATTGAATAGAAAGTAGTAGCATGGAGCTATGGAGGTCTGGACTATACGGTGCGTTGTTGAGCTCTTCGAAGGCCGTTTCTTTAAGGGTACGCCATGAAACCTGAAAGAGGACGCCTTTGCTGATTTTACCCCTCCTCTTTTCAACAACGACTTGTCGTACCTTGATCAAAAGGTCAACATGATATGCCACATTCATTGCAGTTCAAGCTTCGTCCAAATTGACCCTGCACAGTTTCAAAAACTCCCTCGATCATTTGACTAGCCTCTGTTTAACGAGTGGAGTTTTTATATGCAAATGTAAACTTTTTCCTAACTAATCTTCAGAGCTTCAGCTAATTGCCACGACTTGATTCCACGATCTTCTAGTACAAGTTTCTTACCTTTATCAATGTTGTCGTCTGTGACTGCGGCCGCCTGAATGGTTGTCGTCGTCAATGGACTCCAGCGTTTTAATATGAAGCTCCGCAGTCTCCATAAACAGCACACATTTCATCAAAAATGTCTTTTGGCGTTTTATTACTCTTCGTGAGAAATTTGATCATCGCGCGGTGCTCAAGATTCGTCAAGCGTGTAGATTCACCAGACATGGTAATGTTTCTCGTTCAAGTACTCAGAACGTAATGACCATAAGGATTTGTAACTTCCTTTATGTATAAACAAGGAGCTGTTCAATTAGTAATGTACACAACAAGCAGATAGGATGACTCTAGGTACAGTAGTGCCGAGTAGTTTTCAGTCTCCCCTTGTTATGCAAACTTGTTATTCCCTCCACACTCAATTTTAACCGCATAAACCAAGATTAAGACTTCACTAACATCATTCTCAAAATACTGATTTAACACAACAGCATGGTAAATACGCTGACCTTTCTGTCAAGCATTTCCGTTGTTACAAGTTTGCCTTGGTCTCAGAAACCTCTCCTTCATGACCATACACTATCTCGAAAGAACTGAAACCAACAGACTTATTCGTTGCATCTAGTATGCCAAAAAACACAAACCATCAGTGGGGCATAATCAAACTTCAAGGATATTAAGTGCAAAATTTTTCTTAGCCAATTTTACAAATATCTGCTAAACAGGGGCTTTAAATTACGTAGCTTCTACCTGTATGCGTCAGACACTAAATCATAAGCCACTGACATTTTCTCTTTCACACTCCCATAATCTAATTACTCTGGAGAAAGTGCACGAAGAGTAGTAACATAATCACCATTTCTGACGACATCTTCAAATACAAGTTATCTTATCGAAGAATGAGAATAATGTTTCTATTTCATTCCCATTAACAGCGTATATGTTTTCTACACCTACGGTGTTTCTCCTACAACAAAGATTAAAATTATCCCGAATCAGTTTCAATGATGAAAATCCAAGGTGAATTTTCTTCGTTATGACAAACAGAGGAATTTCAGATTTTTGAGAAACCGGTTGCTATTCATATTCCGAAGGGTACAGAGACATATGTAATCAGATTATTCTATCAGCAAACTGAAATTCACATTAAATCATTAGTTTGAGATTGGCTGTTACTGCATCGTCAAAAAGGATTCGAGGGTGTAATATATAAGCCGTTTTCTGAGGACGCCGCCTTCCTCCGCAATGGCCTTTTAGCAGAGTAGTTTTGATTGAGCGGCAGATACTCATGGAGACTCTGCTGACTTTCTTTGCGGCACGTACATTAGCACTGACCGGTAATATTAGGAGGCTTTTTTCAACGAAACCGGTAACTGCGGTCATTGAGAACCTCTAGTGTGAAAATCACAATGGCCTTAGGCATTTGAGGCCATCCCAGTAATGATCTCACTCGGCTGCTCGGTCAAAAAACATGACTTTCAATGAATTTTAAAACCAAAAAAACATTAAACATAGATCTTAGCACGGCTTTACTAGATCACGATGACACGGGTTTAGGTGGTAACACGCTATAGGATCGCTGAACTGGTGTTTTTGGACACCTGTTGAGTCAATTTCTGGTGATAAATTTAGATCTACCGAAAGATTACTTTCTGTCAAGACACGATAGCGCTCTAGACATTGGCGCCAAATTCTCATACTTCTACGTGGTGAGAGGAGTAAAGTCACTGCCTGTTGCTGTGCAACGACAGTCGAAAACTCCATGATTCTTTTCTATTGCCATTACTAACAGAAGGGTTTGTTAGGGTGAAGACATTAGCTAGCCATTTGACCTCATGCTGCGCATACCGCTCTCTAGAATCTACTGACAACTCATTTCTGAGCGATTTTATAGTTTTATCTGATGCTTGTCAGACGTCTTTTCCATCAAATAAGAGAGACTGATCAGTCTTCATTGTGCTCCGATAAGGATGCTCTCGTTTAATCAATCACGAGAGCTTTGGTCCGCGAACAAAATAACGTCAGGGTTAGCTCGCCATTTTTATCGAATTCAATCCGAACCAAAGTGTAGTATTGTGTCCCAGTTGTTCAAGCATTTCTACATAGCGTGGTGACAGAAATCGCGTGAGTGTCCTAAGTCATAAAAACACGTCAGTTGACATTCTTTTTGCCGTATACAAACAATTTTTTGGTTTGAATGCATTGAATGAAATAAGAAGCTAAATTATTAGACAGTGGATGTTGAGGTACATCAAAACATACTTATTCAAGTGCTATATAGATAAACTAACATTCCTAGAGTGCCTATATTAACTCCAGCGTGAACGGTATGTATATGCTAACAAGTCACAAATAGTTCACTGTCTTCGTTGTTTAGTTGTTTGAACTTATTTATTTACCAAATAAATTATTCATTCGATCGTCGTTTAACGCCATAAACAAGAATGAAAGAATTTAAACTGCATGTGAAGATCATACACGTAAACAAATTTACACTAGTTGTGAAATTTGGCACAGCCACTTACGGTTATGGGTATGAAAGGAAAAAAACATTGTGTGGAGGTAAAGCAGATCCAGTCAGATATCAAGCTGGATAACTGAAACACACATTTTAGATTATCACACAAACCTACTATATATTCCAGTGGTTAGCTTTAGGACAACATCTGTTCCATCAGATCTCATTTTTGGAAAGTAATAGCCTATGTTAAGATTAAGCTTGTGCGGAAATTATATGTCAGTCAGTAGTAAATGGAACGAAGGTTGTCAGTTTCGACGACAAAGTCTCCCTAACATCCTGTTCCACAGTGTGTGATGTGCTTTTCTACTTTCTGATTGGCATTCTGCTAGGTCGGAGCCTGGATTATTCGATATTATTCATCGCAGTAACTTCAGTGTTGTGATTTTGGCAAGAACTACTTAGATAAAATTGTCTAAACGTTGTACTTCGGTTTCAAACACCACCCACTAATTTGTTTGTGTAAAAGACGCATTTTAAACATCAAAACTTATCCAGGTTATTTATAATCCATGGAAATTACACGGTTTGTAAGTTTAAACTTCTCGAACTTTTGATTAATGGCAACTGCCGGAAACTACTGTACTACTACAATAGTGATACAAAAATCTCACAATCCATCTCATAATTCTTATTTACTGCTCCCTCGAACTTGCCAAATGGTATATTTAGTGTAAGTTTGCGACCATTTATGAGAACTACCTGTCTAGCAATGTTGCTTTTATATTACACATGAAAGGGGGAGGTTTAATTTTGGGCCAAGAGACGAAAATAAACTTTATGTAAAAGTGACGAATAGCGTTATTAACTATGTAATGAACTATATATAATGATGGAAAATCCTTGTTTCAGAAATGAACACTTTGGCGTTGTACTGGCAAGTAATTAACTCATTTTACTGAACATGTTGTTTTTGTTGTTGTAATGATTACTCTTACACACTGAAATCTAAAAGGCTGCCTGAATACTTCTGTTCTATACAATCAAAAGTGGCAATAATGTATGTCCTATGGTTGCTCTCAGGAGAACGTTGCATCAAGTCGATAAACTTTTCACATTCCATGAACCAATTAAGCTTGCGTCCTGTAATTTTACATTTTACGTTCTTGGATGTGACCTAAACCAGAATGGGAGAAGGTAGGAAACAATAATGTGAGTAACATGGGGTTATAGCGGACGACGACGTTTATGTGCGGCTGCCTGGAATGAAGGACCTATAAACTGTCCAATGAGAACATCCTTGTGATCTCAAAGAGAAACCATTACGCCATAGTACAACGTACATTGCAAATGTGTCCTGGGTAAATAGTTCGAGAGAAAGGAATCTTTTTGATCATTTTCGAATCTTCACCACAAGACGTTAACCATTCTCTTTTACTCCTATTTACTTACACATGAATCTTTCCGTTGGAGACTGAAAGATATGTTGTAAAATTTCCCGATTGTTGCAACGCTCTACAGGACAGCTTTATTATAAGGTTAAATAAAAAAGGAGGGGAATGGGAAAGTTATGTAATGGTGTTTGCAAGAGTACTTAATCTTGAATTCTCCATTTTAGTTTCACAACGCCTAGCGGGGGAACATGAATTGGTGTTCAATTACGTGAAAAATGAACTTGCAACTGTGAAAATTGGTAATTTTCGCCACCAGGCTGAAACCTCATGGCTTTTTCAATATTTCTCAATATGTGCATGTGTCCAAATAATGGTCAGCGACTCGATGTGGATTAACAGCTGACCAGTATATATGGGGCTGTTTCATCATCTTATCGACCAAACAATAATTCACATACTTTACCTAAATTATCCTCTCCAGAACCCTTCCTATCATACTGCAAACAATTTTACCTTGGTTCGTCCTAAAACAAAAAGGTCCGCATCCAAGCTAGGAAGTAAGCTTAATCGAATTCCTGTCTCCGGACGCAGGGCTCGCGTTTTTACTTAGTGACTCAAAATTTCATTCTCTGCTTTCCATGGCTTGCGGGATAACATTCTGCTCATCGAGGCATGCTGATTGTCAAACTCGTTTCAAGACAGAAACACATAAGCTATAAAGCGATGGAAATCCACCATGTGCCATGTACACAGAACGATTTTGAAACTATATCCATTTTGCAAACGTTTATACTTCTACGGAAAATCAGTATGGGTTGTGAATTTAGACACGGTCGTTTGAACGCAACCGGCGTAAATCTCTGTCTCTAAATATACATGTGTATTTATCTTTGTATAATACCCCTATTGCAAAAGCGGCTTTTTATTGTCTTCATAAAGATGCCTGCTATGTCCGAAAACATCATAGGACAGAGGCTTTGGCTGAGTGAGAATTGGAGTTCTTCTACCACCTGGTGTCGCCCATCATCTCGATACCTATAGACTGCACACATCCGCCAAGGTGATTAATGGCAGTGCTCAAACTGCCAGTAATGTCTGTTAATTCCGTGCGCGTCATCATTTGGCAGAACTCTCAGATTTTTTACAGTACACTAATTTAAATTATGCATAGAGAATCACACTTATTCATATTCCTTTCTGTTACGATCGAAAAAGTATAGAAAATATATAGAACATCTAAAATATTTACCACATACAAATGGAGAGAGCCGAATCCTCTGCCCTGACCAGCTACACAAGGCCAGTTGAAGTAAGGCATTGATAAGTTAGTAATAGCTGCCTGTGTGACTGCCAGCCTGCAATAAAATATCCAAAACAATGCTACCACTGCTCCGAAATACATGTAATCAGGTGGTTAATTATATTGTTCAGTAGTTTGGCTAAACACCATTTGCTCAACAATTTTTCCTTATATCCTTCTATTATCTTCACGAAGAGTCAGCTCATTATAGGAACCCACACCCAGTTAAAACTTTCATCTTAGTTTGTATTTTTTTTTAAAGTGTTAAATTTTTTTCTACCCACATCGCCGCATCAATTTTACCCTTTAAATGAAATCACTGGGAAGTTATCTTTGATGGTTTTTTTTTTTTACTTTTATATTACCTCATTTTCTCATGGAAGCCATTCGGCCAAAACAAACACAGAGCTCTTTCAACTTAGCAAATGCTCTCACAATGTCAAGAAGAAAAATCTATCAAGATGTCTAACCGAAGTCATACACATGCAGATTGATCTCTGGGGCCATTAGGTTCAACTAACTCTTACCGCGGGCTTTTGATCTAGGTTTTATTAAAGGAAAAGCACTTCGCCTAAGTATTATTCAAAAAGTAACATTTTGTTACTAGTTTGTCGGAAACGGAATCTTCATCAATAATATATTTACAATCATTTTAAGAAATAACCCCTCGGTGTATACATGTGAGAGGCGTGTGCAGACAGTTATGGATATGGACCTTACCCATTCGGTTTAGCCGTAGCATCGGAGAGTTCCAATCGTTCATCCTGTTTTTTCTCTCTTGTGATATGCGTTTAATAATCATCCTTATGTAAGGTCTGGCCATTTTGGATATACGCAGTGTTGTAACTATTTTTGTTGTATTATTTATTACTCAGTCGGTTAGCGCGCTAGCGCAGCTTAATGACTCAGGAGCCTCTCACCAATGCGGTCGCTGTGAGTTCAAGTTCAGCTCATGCTGGCTTCCTCTCCGGCCGTACATGGGAAGGTCTGACAGCAACCTGCGGATGGTCGTGTTTTTCCCCGGGCTCTGTCCGGTTTCCTCCCACCATAATGCTGGCCGCCATCGTATAAGTGAAATATTCTTGAGTACGGCGTAAAACACCAATCAAATAAATAAATAAATAAATAAATATTATTTATTATCCTCTAGTCAAATCCATCCGTGATACCACCACTGAAAAATTACCTTTAGTTGACGTATATAACTAATAACAGGGCATTGCTTGAAGATCTGGATTACACGTAACCTCTAAGGAATTGGAATTTAGTGGTAAATCAGGATTTAATACAGCCGTAAGATACAATTAGCCCTTTGTCCGTATTTTTGAACGATGAACGAATAAAAAAGACATGAAAAAGTAACCGTTCCATGTTGATAATCACATGCAAGATTAGCAAAATTGCCTGAGGCAATATCCTTCAAGAAATGTGGCACCAAGGATCCCATTTGGATGGTTGCACTAATTGACTTACTAAGTGTTTCCAAAAATGCTGTAATCTTATTTTTCTTAAATCTGTAAAGGGCGAGTTTTTTCCGCATGAATATAACGCGTACAAGAGCAACTTGTGTAACCCACAACATTTTCAGACTTCAAGAAATAACTCTTGATGTTTTTCTACTCTTACTGTACTCTGGGAGAGCGAATAATAAGACTACACCCATAAAATAGTTGGTGTTATAATAATAAACCACGCACATACACTGAAATAGGAATGTACGTTATCACCTCCTGCCCAGTATGTATTTGGGACCGATTTGAGCACTCATGTGTAGGTGCCCTAGTTGAGTGTCCATTTGGAAGAGTCCCCATTTCGCATATTATTTATAGTTAGTTTCCTTCGCAAAGGTTTGGAGAAGACATTAGCATCCGTTGTCTAACACAATCACCTTGATAAATTTAATTTGGAATTTTCTAAGCCTTTCTGTTAGTACTTACTACATGCCTATCTGAGAGATATATTTGGAATCCCTGTCACAGCTGTTGGTTATACGAAAGCTTTTAACGGCAAAGCTATAGATTATATTCAGGTAGTATTTCACTTGGGTGAAAACACGCCTTACCTTTAGTGGTACTTAATGTAGTTCACGTAGTTCACGTAGTTCACGTGTCTGGAAAAAAGCCACCAGCTTTATCTTCGGGATCACGGGCTAAAACGAAAATCTGTAAATGTGTATTGTGTGCAAGACATTCAAGTAAAGCGCATCCAAGTGTTTACAGCAGGCGAAATATCGACTGGAAAACCACATGGTACTTATATCGATATAAATACGCCGTGTTTCTTCAAGAAGCATCCGCTCAGCAGCAGACCTTAACGGTCGATTCTGCTGACTAAAACTGTAGATAAAAAGTAAACTGCAAAATGGCAATCGCAAGTGACCACCAGAGGTCAAGAACAGGATAATTTTAAAAATATATATCTATATTTGATCAACGCCATCTCTGTATGAGGCTAATGTAAACGCAAAATGTTCTTATTCACGGAAGGAAGACGTCTCTAGATGAAACAGCCCTTAAACTTACAGCAGCTCATGTGGAAATACACTTCCATTAAAGTTTACCACTAAAATGTCTTAAATGCATCTTCAGCTAAGGACATCCACATTGAAACCCATTAGAACTTGCGAAACATGTTTTCTACTCCCCTAGTGCGTTGACGTCATTTGACGAAAAAGTTCTCTAATGAGGAAGAAAACGTTGAGATTTTCCATCATTTGCTTTGCAGATGACGGGCCTATTTGGAAACCGAGGTGCATCACTGATACAGATGAATTGGGAGCCACAATGGTCCCACCGGAAACCATGTACAGAGTTGGCGGATTTGAGACATCCTTCAGGAAGGCGAAGACATTAGCGTATGAGATGAATCTACCACTGCCACACTTTACTGTAAACAGCCTATGTATCTATCACTGGAGATGTTTACAGCATCAGCTGATTATCACTGTAGCGTTGATACTGGTAGAGATAAACAGTTTCATCCTGGGGTGATGCAAATACATAAAATATGAGGAACAAAACTTACTATACAGACAACGTCAAACTGGACATCGGTTTAAGTAATTTATAACTAACACAAATGTAAAATATTTGCATATGCTGAAAGTGTTCATCAGATTAACACTTAATAATTATGTAGTGCTATTAAAATATAATTCAAGCTTGTGCAGCATCACTCCTTAGATTTGTGGTGCAGAGAAATCCTTGTCGGTGAAAAACCCGCCTGTCTCAGCGAACCATCAAAATGTATACTGGTCTAAAATGTCCAATACGTCCATCTTTCAAAATGTACTGAACGTGAAATGCAAGTAAACATCTCGTGGCAAACTAGGGCATGCATACCCTGGGTTTCCCTTAAACCACCGTTTTCAAATACAATGTAGATAACACTGGCGCACATTGTTCTAAGTTTATTCAAATATTTCGCAATGTTCTCCTGTGAGATAGAGATAACACATTCCAGTATAAAAAGAATTATGTGTAAGGACAGAGAGCATTCCCCAGGTCTTCAATGATTAATAAAACATAAATTGCCTCTAATGATCTGAAAGGATGTCTGGCTGTGCAGTGAACAGACACTGCACTTTTTCAATCTGAAGTCTGGTACGTTTATGTAGTTATGTCTAGTATGATTCAACAGTGGCGAATGAGATAAACAGAATGTCTAAAACATTACCAAAGCCCTGCAGATATATCTGGAATCCAGTTTCCTCTAAGAAAGTCTCCAGACACTCCGGTCACCAACATTTCAAGTGCGTGTTATTGTATATATGTTTTAGGCTTGGCCGTGTTAAGATGTACCTGTCAGACCATCCAACCGCATCTAATGAAATATGATCAGGCTGAATGAAAACTTTAATACAGTGCACTGGCGTTGCTTTCCATATTTGTGGGCTCTTCAGATTTAATCCCTGTATTGGTACGGCGCCACTGAAAGATATCCGGAAGACTATGATGAAATGTGCTTATCTAGGCGACAACTACGTACTGGCGGAAATTAATTTATGTCTCCATGCGTATGCCCCATGGTTTAACCTTTTCTAACCACATATAACCTGTTATTTGTTCAAACTGACTATTCATCAGTGAGATTTTCACCACATAATTAAGGCCACTAAGCTGCGCTCAAAATGACTTGAAAGATGTACCATGTTTCAACATACACAGAGGAAACAATTGGTGATCACACATAGAATAGGGTGATGCTGCCAATTATCGTGTCCATCATTAGTGAATGAATAAATGTTGTTAAAGAAAAACGGTTATACTCAAGAAGAACTCAACTGTTATCTGAAAAGTAGCTATTCTTTAGGAAAATATTAACTAGCTGTTGGATGTTAACGTGTGATACAAATCAATGTGAAGAAAATGGTATGAGTGCCACACAGGTTGTGTGAAGTTCAGATATGACACATATCCATCCGAGAAAGCTCCTGTATGAGCGTGTTGTTTCCAGATCTGCGTTGTCCGGGACTTCAGAATAGACTCTCAGATTGTCTGACCGTTAACATGTGCCATAAATAAATAACTAGGGTCCAGATGTTTCTGTTTTACACAACCTTTCCTGTGTATTAATACCAAGGAGATAAACAGGCTGACGTGATGCAACGTCCATCAATGTCAGCGAAGGGATAGACATAACCCGCAAAAAATGCAGTTTTCATCATGCCTCTGTGATAAACAAGGAACAATGTACTTTGTAGTATGTGTTGTATTATGAAAGGAATGACGTACACTTCATGGTGGCAACCCGAGCGGATGTTTGCAGGCTAGATTAACTGGTTCAGTGTGCTAGATTTCATATGATATATGAAAGTATAGAACTATATATTTTATAGTGTTTCTATAAGCTGGTGAGAAAAGTGACTTTACAATATTAGGGAGACTGTGATGGAGTATTTAAAGAAAACTGTGCTGAATTTCATTTCATCCAAGAGGTATAGGGGTATAATTTTATGCTATCGTACTCCATTCTGGAACAAAATGGGATTGTATTGGTTTAGTGTAATGGAACACGGGGATGTCTCCTTGAAGCTGGATGGTCTAAATGCATACATGTATATTGCTCCGTTTGCCAGAAGAGCAACATTTACAACACGCAAGATGCTCAGTGTGCTCAGGCCTAGTCGAACAGTACTTTCCCTGCCTCAGTGCAAAGCTGATTAGTCACTAGTGATTGCAGGCAATAGTTTGTCTCAGCCATCAAGCGTTATAAAATCAGTCACTGCTGTACGCACATATGTGTTATGTTCTTGATTTTCTTATGTTAGCAGCGATGTACAAAGTGCATGTATGGGTATAATTTTTTTGAAGCTAGAGATAGGCGTCTCATGTCACACGACATGGCGCTTTGTTCAAGAGATTGGACTGTGTTGACTGAGAGGTTACAGTGTCCGCCTTGCAAGCAAGTTATAGTGTCAGCCCTACCATTTTGACTAAAATTCGCGTTGAGAAAGGGGATATCGCATCTGATGAACTGTATTCTTTGGCGCTCAGCATGAGGAGACAGGCGTGACAGTGCCTGGTGCATTGTACAAGCACAACGTGAGGCGTCATGTCCGGCGTCTTTGGAATGTCGTTCTAGTGATGTAGAAAAGATATATGTATACATATGTGTGTGTATAAATGTGAATGAATAAAGAAATCAGTTATGATGTTCCCGACATATCCCGATAACCGCCAATACACAGTAGTTGCACGCAGGACATCTCGCAGGGTATACATGTCACATACCTTGCGCCTTTCCAGCATCATTGAAAACTGTTGTCTGCTTCCATATACATGATTTCCGTCCTGTTTTAGTAATACTTAGTATACTTTCTTAATTCTTTGGGAATTGGCTTTGCAAGTACTGACTTGGGACATCTTTATTCGTTGGCGGCTGGTATACGAATGTCTGTTTTGACGCATCGATACATGTGAATCTGGTTAGGGTGCTTTTCAAAACTGGCAAAAACTTGTCAGTCAGTTTCCTTCCATTTGAGTGATTAAATCATGATAAAAACGTCTGTGCTTCATTTCTTACAGAAGAGACGTCAGCGAAACTGTTCATCTAATTACATATATTGGATATTATAAGAGCTGTGGTTCAATTTATATAGAATATCCCTTACTTTGTATATAACGTTTCATAGCTTATATGTCTTATCACCGAATGCGACGTTAAACCCAACGGAGACATTGACATGAAACCCACCGAAGGCGCAGAAATGAAATGACCTGCGCGTGGCGTTAAGTTGGTTGGGTGATGTTACATGTAAGTAGCTACTGGAACCTGCCCTTTTACTTTGTCTGATGCTTAAAGCTTAAGATTTTCCACACATGTAAACATATCGAATGCTGGGATAATAAAAAGATAAGAAAAGCAGGCTTTTTGATCAGGGATTTATGCTCAGCAGGTTTTTAGCCATTTACAGAATCCGGCATCTTGACCAAAGGCATGTCATCAGTCGTCTGGTACAGGTACTCCAGTGGATGGAAGCATACAGAAGGCCGTTAGTATGTTGTCCTGAAGTTCCGAGAAAGTAGATTGCATCATCTCTGACATCTCGTCCGGCCCCGATAGCACAGTTGGTAAAGCGTCCACTTCGGGAGCGATAGATCCAGGGTCAATCTTGGGGTCGAGTCACACCTAACAATTTAAAAGAGAAAGTTGTAACTTTCTCGCTTGGTGTTCAGCGTGAAGGGATAGTGCAACAACCGGTTGACAGTATCAGTATAATGGATTGGGCGGCGCGGCTTACTTGCCTTCGGTAAGTCGTCACTAGATAAAAGAGCGATGGAAATCCGCCTCCAGCAAGGAGGCACATTACATGCACTCTAAGGATTCCTTCGTCGTCATATGACTGAAAAATTGTTAAGTACGACATTAAACCCCAATCACTCACTCGCTCACTCAACCTGCTCTCAGTCGTCCAGTTAAATGCAGTCGGCGACCGAAGCATTGTCTAAACTTGCCAAACATACCTTGTCCAATAAAGCTGTCAATATCCAGGCAGAAGGCTACACCTCTCTTGGATTAAATTAATTATTCTACTGCTCGTACACAAATAATTATTCCGTTTAACGTTGACCTACACACAATTGTAGTGCATGTGTGCATGTATGTAAATGAGTAATCTAGTCTTAACCATAACATCAGTATTCAATAGTCACAAACATTTTTAGATTCTAACATTCCATGAACATTACTTTCAATCACTGATGGCAGTTTGCTTTTTGCATTAAGTATGATGGCTAAAACGATAATTCGTGCTTTATCTTTTTCACATACAGGTCTTTTTAACGAATAAAGTATAAACCAAAAGAAGAACACTCTGAATAGCTGTTCCATAATATTTCAGCTCTACCCAGTCGACTATATGGAATGTAAATTTAGCCCATAATTCAGTTCTTTCTCATGTTGTTTGGGGCCCCTGTGGGAGAGCTAAAAGCCCCGAACAATCAATTTGCCAATTGGTTCTGTTTTCCCTATTGTTTAATGAATGAGTGGTGAATTGGCTGGCCCCTAATCGGTCTGGATTTTCGAAAAATGCCAATGCCAACAAACCCCAAGAGCGCTGAGTTTATGACCTAACTCTCTATCTTCTCGGTACTGTAATGCCTGGTACGGAATCTAAATGCTGGAGGCCATGTTTTCAGCACATCATAACTCAGGCGTGAGGCCATGCTGGGTGAATCCGAATGATTAAATGACATTTCTTCCAAATGATTGAAAGAGATAAACCACAGGCGTGGCATGTGTTTGTATGGTTTTCGACCTATCTTTTCGTCTGTGTGTTATTTAGCTCTCTTTGGAAAAGTTGTGATGTTGTGGTATTGCTTGAACTTGAGGTTATTGATTCATCATGTGTTAACATCTACTTAGACCTTTCGGCACAAATACATATATATCTGTGATATAAATTTAAAGCAAGCCACATCCTAATCCAAGTCATTTGATTCTTGCAAAGTCACACATTTGAACAACGGTCCATTTTGTTCTCTGCAAACGTCGACATCCATATATCAATTATGGTGCGATACAAATTACAGCAGAACTTTGGTGATGGCTGATTACAAAATCCAAAATAGTGAATAACAAAGATCCCAGCGGAGCGTGTCCGACCCGATGGAATCCATCGATGCCTCCAAGTAACGAACCATCCAGCCTTTCAACCGCTATTGTCACTGGCCAGATAGAGACACTTTCACACACTCATACATATGTAATCTTCTAGTGCCTCAGGAACATGTTGATTCGATGTAGATCCTTGCGTCCCAATGGATTCGTACTACTTTACTCTTTCGGTTGCCTTCACCGGTTTTGTCTTAATACACGTCAATTATCCCTGCTTTATTCCATCTCGCGGTCAGTATAATGAGCCTTGTACTACTGCCACCTAAATCCTCTTGGGAAGTAATCACAGAGACACAGCTTTGCAATCGGTCAGTTTGGAGAAAAAAGATCGAGAAAAAGAAACAACTTAAATGATAAGCATCCTCTTCTTGTCAAGTGTCACTCCTGGTGAACAACTAGTCTGCGAATAAAATGAGTGACATTTACTGTTAATCTGACAAATTTGTAAATTCGCATATGTGCAGTAATTTTTAATTCAACGCATGGGTCGCATGATGTCGAATTAATGAACCCTAACAAACCCAATCGGTTGTTAATTTATAATATTCCTTAGTTTTCGGATACAGAAAACCGAAAAAAGTTTATTGTGACAGTCAAACAGTGCTGATAAAGAGCACCAAGGAAATAGAAATGGCAAGAGAGGAAGTGTATTGAAAACAATAATCTGGCTTGATGGAGTAAATTATCGGATTTCTGGCAAAGTTAAATAACACAGGGATACTAGTGACTGTGGGTCTTAGATTAGAAAAAGTATCCGATGCCAGTTGATATTATCATTGTTTTGGGATTTCTTGAACTAGCTTCTGTTTTTATTGACCATAAGCTACGAGGTCGTTGGTAAATAATATTACTAGGTGTAGGCCTCCAGCGTGTCTTCTACTCCCATCGTTTCTTCTAGTTTCCAGATACACATTCTGCACAGTTGCATGAATCCTCTGGGCTGTTCCGATTGATGGCCTCTTATGGGGCTCCCCATTGAGCTGGACTCTCTGGACTGATGGCGACTTAATTGGCACCTAGGCATCGTAGGTAGGTAGATTTACCGCTAACTGGACATTCCATTTCACGTTAACCGGAGACAGCCCTCATTTCCCACAGTAAGCATCCTGTCGATCGATGGTGTTCCTACGGCGTGTGTTTACAGCAAGATCGGTATTTAAATTAGCGGAAAGAAACAAACGATTATTTTATAGTAGACTACTACGGAACATCTCCCAGAAAAGCCATAATTTCGCACCAACTCGCTCATCAGCAACTGCCTTTTTTATTTTCTCGTTTTCTTTTGTCCGTTTTTACTTTCGGGCTTCTCCAATTGTCTGCTATTTCGTTCATTTAGTAAAATGCCGTCTCAGAGGATGTACTAGCCCGGCCTTCACACAGATTTGCGACGGTATTTTACCGTCTGGCCACCGACTTATGTTCTTTGTGGTAACATAAACTATACTTTACGCTTCTGGCTAGTTCTCGATTTGCTCCACGTGTCTTGCTCGTGAACAGCCCGTGATTTCTAAACTGTGGTTATCTTCGGATCTTTTGATCGTGTCAAATAGGTTAAAAGACATACCGCACTGAATCTGCAAAAGGCTTTATGAAGTCGCCATAAAAGCGTTTCCAGGCACCACTTCGATTAACATACACATTTTCGTTTTTGAAAAAAACTCTTCTTCACCCTAGAATATTTCTCTGCAGAGGTCGATTTACGCACGAGTCCATTTCACTTTCCAAGGACTCAGTTGTCACGGAATATGGCTGGGTGGCATTTTATCATGGTACAGCGTTGCTATGACTCCACTCGGCCTTGACAGCAAATTACCGATGTCCATGTCTGGTATCATGTTATATAATGACTTTAAAACACTATTCATTGTGTTGTGAAGCGTCATTTTTTAATCATCATGTTGTTAGAAACGCGGAATGCGTGTGACTTCATGTATAATGAAAAGTTCTGTAACAATTATTTTGTTTAAGATGCATTTAAAGAATTTACTCGATTTTGCATACTTGAAGTTATTGACGTCTTGTACTGGAATATGTCTTTATACTTAGACTTTTCAAGATTTATCAAGAAAACATCGGCCTATCTCTGTAAATGACTGTGACAGTCATAAATTCACCTGCTTTCCCATCTTCTTAAATAGATGTAAAAGTCATTGAGTTAATTTCCCAGGAATATGTCTTTCTTATGTACTTCAGTCATTTAGGAAAAAAAGCATATAATAACTTATAAAAAGGATATTTAAATATCTTTACTTAGAGATTCCTAATTACTTAAATAGGATATCGTCCACTGAATCTTTTGTAACATTTTTTGCTGTTGAGCCCGAAGGCCATACTAGCCCATAATACACCGCACAGGTCTTTAACCTACGGCTATAAATGAATTAAATGACAGTCACTACTGTAGATTTTATTGTGTAAAATGGCTATTTTGCGTTTGATTTGCTAAACTTATTTAGTCAAACTCAACAAACTGTCTCCTGGATATAGTATATCCAATACTTTGTTCATGCATTAACCCGGCCCAAAATGTGCAAAACGGAGCAGGACAGTAGAGTTTCTTCTACTGGACAAAATGTGTTTTTATTTTCTAAAGACACGACCTGTCCCATCAAACCCCATGGAATACTCTACTTTCTGTTTTCTATTATGTGTTATCATAAAATAGCTAAGATCTAGAGTCAAACCTAAGCGTAAAGTGGCCGTTGTTGTATAATGCAATCAATATGCCGTCCTCCGGCCTCAGGCCAGTGCATTATCTTTAACGTAGTCCGCAAGGACATGTGGTTCTATCGCCTATAAAATCCGTTCTTAGGTCGTTGAAACAGTTTTGTACGTAAACACTATTATGCCAAAAAAGGGATGTGGCTTGTATGTTGGGCTAGGGTGTGGGTGTTATTAAAACACAGCAAATAACTTGAGGATGAAATATCCCTGGAGCTGACAATACTTACAGGTGGGTTGAGCTGGAGTCAAGGCAACCTGCTGAAGAATGCAGAAGAAATGTGTCCAGAATAGATATACAAAGTTAATCCACTTATGGTGTTTTTATTTCAAGGTATGTTATGGTGGAAATAATATGTATTACTTTACTTCGAAATATTTGTGTGCTAGTGTCTTGATATAAGTTTGTATGGTAGAAAATAATTATAATTAAAGACGTAGAGCACAGAGAGTAAAACCAGATCAACAGCGACAGTATTGGAAACATGCATGTATAGGATTTTTACAGGTTATCAGTATGGTTTCGATAACTTGTATTTCGTATTACTTAAAAAAAATAACAAGAAGAAGAAGGCAAAGTTCATCATTGTTCCTCATAAATTTGAAAAGAAGACTTTAACGTTTATCTTTTGTATAGAAAGCAAAAATTGCGTTCAGTAAAGGAATATTCTGTTACTTTTAAAAACACTTCCAAAACTCATTTCGGGAAACAGTCAGCATTTCAAGTATTTCTGGCACGAAAAGCAGAACTTGAGGGAAAACCGCTTGAAACCACAAATTCCAAACACAAATTTTAAAAGTTATTGTTTTCGCAGTACTGTTAAAGCAATTTTTACGATCACCAGGTTAGGTCCAATAAAAGTCGTACACCTAAGATTTTAAATGATACTTTACAACTCATATGAGACGCCAAAATATTTGATATAACCTTGATAAAAGATGCATTTTCTCCGCCTATTAAGTCGCGCGTAAGAGCCATGCGTGTGACCTCTTAATAGCTGGACAACTAACTATGGTGCACGATGCGTTGCATGACTAGTACAAGCCTTTTGCTTGACAAGTTTCCAGCTGTTAACTGTTCTCGTGATTTTTACTCTTTGAAACCTCGCGGAAAATGACCCATGGATTTTCTACCAGAGTGCCACTTGACCGGCGGGGAGAGTTCTGACCAGCTTTATTTGCACTTCTCTCTGGTTACCCGCAAGAGCTTAAGGCTGCCTCAATTGACAAGGCATTACATTCTTTGTCCATCGAATGAAGGCTTTTGTAAGCCAATATGACTCCCACGCAGCGCCAATAGATAACCAGTTCTTGGTCACAGATGTTTTATTATCATAACAGGTTACTTGTTCGTACCTGTTGACACTATGGCAGACAGAAATCAGCAATTTCCACCTTTTGTTTCCTCATTTTCTTTGCGTGACGAGTCAAAACGAACAGAACTGAATGAATGTCGTGGAACATAAAAGCAAAAGAAAGCCCTCTAGCTCAGTAGCAAAAACTCCAATGTAGTTTTAGTCAATGTCCCAAGAATTGGCTCTATGCCTGCAAGAAAGACCTATGGTTGCTTGTACAAGTTCCACTTCAACAGAATTAGACCAGTAAATTGCACCACACAGATATATTATCTTTGGCTATCGTTTCTCACTCAGTCTGTCTGGCGATCCTCAAAATCCTTTTAGCGAAAGAGGAGCCCCCATGTTCGTAGCCCATATACTCCAAATTTCACTAGTGTACACATTTACAGGTTCAAGTCTGAAAATGTTTTCTGCTCGTTAAAATATGGCTACTAAAGGCATCGATATGACATGTTGTGTTACAAATGACGAGTACCCATAGGAATTTCGAACATAGAGGACATCAAGGTGTTACTGCATTTCCTTTATCTGTCGATATAATCTGTTTAGAAAAAATCCCGTGGCAGAAAGACGTAATCTCTTCTTAGCAGGCACATAATTCTGCTAATCAATTCGTCAAAACAGACACTCGTATCTCAGCCGTCAGTCAAATCAGGTCAATAATCGCAAAAAAAGACGCAAGGCATGTTCCAGGCGAATAAATGACCGAATCATCTACCGTGCTAGTAAGTAAGTCGAGAACAAAATATGTATCTCAGTTGCACTTTGATTGCAACTGTTCATATATCCCACGTGTCGATCTAATTTAACACGACGAATATACAATCCTTATCCTCGCATTAAGGTAGTAGGGCAGTAGTGTGAAATTAGTAAGCCAAGTTTTAATAGTACATCGTACGAAGTGGATGTATTCATCAGATAAGTGAATTTAAAATTGAGGACTTTTAGGTAAATTTGTCACCATAAGTTCTTGAAGGGGCACACTGAAAGTTATATTTAATGCCCCACGCGACCCAAATTTACCCAATCAGCTCAAAAGCTTGTTCTATCATTTAATTTCTGAAACCGTTTTCAGAGTGGTAAATAACCAACGTAAAAATCTGCGTGTATAAAAATCGACCCTGGAGAACTTTCACTTGTCGATTTCGCAGTGGAGATCTGGCATGGCGTTATTCTCGCGGCCTCCAGGAGTTAAAACAGATTCTGACACATGTGCCTTTGTCATCATTTAAATTGCAACACATGTGTTTTGTTGTTAATTTGCGTTAAAATATCATTAAAACTTATTGGTAAGTTTTCAATCCCTTGCTCGGAGGGGAAATTCTCAAACTTCCCCTGCTTCCAGTGTTCTCAGACCATTGGCGACGAGAAGCGATCGGCGGCGATCTTTTGTGTGCTCTGACATGAAGATTTCTGAAAACCCATACAAATATTACTTATGTCACACGTATACATCGACTGGCAAAGACCACCATAAACTTGCCAGCAATTAAACTAGCAGCCTAGCCGTGGAGATGGGCGTATAACAAACAAACAGACATATATAAACATAGTTTGTTCTTCATTGTTGCAAACTATTACAGTATGGACGTCCTTTTAAAATTATGTTTTACATAGTAGAAATGTATTTATTTATTTATATGATTGGTGTTTACGCTGTACTAAAGAATATTTCACTTATACAACGGTGGCCAGCATTATGGTGGAAGACATAGTAGAAACTCGTTGAAAGATAGAACAAAATATGAAAGGTCCTCATCATTTAAACCCACACCATCATTCGCGGTATAAATGGGCGTTTGTCGCCAATATCCGGCCATAGCACATGGTGTTTCTGGAGTATAACAAGTACTAAACCACAGACGCCTTGAACTAGATTACACCACAAGGGCCGTTGTAAGCTGAGCCTCATTACTTAATTAACTGTCGGTTTCGTGCTTAGTGTACGCTAACCAACAATGTGATCAATATGCCCTATTTGTCACCCAAAACACAAAGAATTCCTATCCAAGAAATGCATTAAGATTCATGTTTAATAGGTATCAGGAGCTGAGAATTGTCTGGGTCCAGTGAATAGATGTTCAAAGCCTCAGACGGCATAATAGGACAGATTCATCACTGATAACTCTATGCAACATGGCGACCTATACCGGACATTTGTTCAAGGTTTACCGTTTGATGGATTAAGACTTACGCAGGACTACTTACGTCTGCAAAATTACAATCCTAAAAACTCTAATTCAAAACCGACAATCCCACAGACCTGCTAACAGAGGCGTTTGTAATACATTTTGTGGCAGCAAATATGAGGTGACGCAAAACGAAATGCAATAAAAAAAAAAAACGAAATGTAATAAATGTGGGTTTGTTTCAGGCGACCTTGACCCTATTTATAACGGCGGTTCAGCGGTTGGTAGAAGATTACTAGCAGTATTTAATTAGTAACTTTGAGGAAAAGCATTTCATGGGTTTGAATGGACGCTTTCATGTATTAAATATTAAAATGAAACCCTATCATAAAATGAGATGAGAAGGAATTCTTATGCAAATACATGTGAATTAACATGTACAGTTTTGGTCCTAATATGGGGTGAGAGGATAGTGGGGAAAGGGGGCAATCTTGATAACATGGCACCCACAGATATGGATAAATGTACCGCATCACGCATCGTTACCTAACCATCAATGTGTCCAAAATAAAAAAAAAACATGCAAAATAATTGGAATTGAAGCAATCGTGAGAAAATCATACCTATCTATGTAGTGGATGTAGGATAATGGTGAATCTGAATTCCATGGCCACCATGGAGTGTGAGACGCGACCGCATTTACCTCTGTATCCGTGCATACGCCGAAAAACAACATGCAAAACAAATGAAGCTGTAGGCAGGGCGTGAAGTCATACAGCGGATGTAGGAGATCTGTCTATGACGCTGCTATAGTAACTGCTGTATATTTGTATGCACCAAAAATTAAAACTTCAAAAGGAAAACAAATGGAACAGACACAAAGCCATAGGCTTACTTTTATTTATACGGTAGTTATAGAGAAACTGCCACTCTTGTTACCATGATAACCATGGAAAGGGATAAACGTATACTGCAACAAATCGGTTTTATTACAGTTAAGGTTGGGATGGCTACTATTGTAATATTCTGTATTAAACAATTCCACCCACTCTGAAACTATTGAAATTATTGGTTTTGCTATGTAAGGATTACAGATACCACTATAGTATCTATATTTACATTCAGTAGAGGCATTTTGGAGCAGGTGCCAAATACGAAAATGACATATCACTTTTTGATAACAAACTCTTTCATTTGTACTTGGTGACGTTTCTTTGTTTACTCTATCGTGTTTTCTAACCAGTCATCGGTCACTGGTTCGGAAACGCCGTTAGAATTGACAACCAGACGTCACTAGCAATTAATGAAGGAGTTTGTTATCCACGGATGTTGTGTCATTTCAGATTGATAGGGGGATTTTTTGTTGACGCCGTGTACAGCAGCGTTACTGTTATATGATGGCGCACATGTTCCATGTGGAAAAAACCCGAGAAGTGACAAGTAACTGGCGAACTTCTCTACAAAAGACACAGATTTTCCTAGCAGTGCAAGTGTACATACCAGTATATTGGCCCTGCACTAAAGGCTAAAAGACGTGTTCGAGGGTGTATTCCAACCATGCCTCAGCAAATAATTATTTGTATACAATAAGGAGTCAAACGGAGTATGATTTAGGAGGATTAATGCATTGAAAAAAACCTTGTTTGAGAATACAAAAGATGAAAACATTTCACAAAACACGAAATCAGCGGTATGAAATGTATTTTCAGTATAGAAAAGATGCCCATTATATATACGGAACGAAAACTTTGCTCTGCAAATGTGATTGAAAATGCACACTACAGGCACGCAAATAATCTTTGACCTGGCAATGAGCACACAAATCATGATCACTTGATGCCTTTCTTTTAATAAATTATACGTATAAGTAGGAAGAAAGGCAAATTTCTCCAGTAAACTTCCTTTGCAAAATTCATTACAAAACTTAAGTCATTGCATAGGGTATAATTCCAAGTTTGTATGTATGTATGTATGTATGTATGTATGTATGTATGTATGTATGTATGTATGTATGTATGTATGTATGTATGTATGTATGTATGTACCAACTAAAGTTGATATGGATTTGTAGATGAACCTTACAGGTGTTCTTTGTTTTTGTGGTATTCGTTGAATTTCCTGTAAAGACTTAAGTCACCAGCTATAAGTCGATCGCCCATCCCTTCAGAGAGCAGATGTTTAAGACGTAAGTTATATCGATATTTTAAAATAATTGCTGCATTTATATCCATGTACAGATCCATGTAAAGATTTATTTGATATTTTAACGCCATACCCAAGAACATAAATGCGTGGGTGCGCGCGTGTGTGTATATAATTATGCACTTATTCAAGCGTTAATGTATTGGTATACTTTATATACAACAACTGTCAGTGATATATTTCGTGAACGACCATTATTTGTAGATATGAACTAAATGCTATTTATCTGCTTTTGCAGTCTCTCCTTTGTACGTGCGGTTATTACCTGTGTATATCTACTATTCTTTTTTCTTATAATTGCTGTAAGGGAGCTTTATGCCTGTAGGAATCCGAACACATATAAACAAACTGAATTCGGTGGTATGGAACCCGCACTGAAAGTCTCTTTGAGAACTTTTATCTGTAGCATTCATGTCGACAACGGCTTTTCCGTCAAAAAAAACAGTAAACCACCCTGCACGCTGAAATGATCTTTCTTGCACCAGTATTGTATAGTTGTATTTCTCCGCTCTCCATTAGGCGTCAAGCTCCCGAGTTCAGGTGACGATATTGTGTTGTTAAGGCTACAGTGAACAATTAATGGCCGCAGCGCTTCCTGCCTAAGCCTAACACTTCTTTGATACACCCTTTTGACTTATCAATCTTCCACATGTCAAATATTTGGCATGAATTTAAGTCGACTAATTCAAGTGTTAAACACTTGATAAGACCAGTTACACGTTGCCTTTCACATTGTTTCTTCCAATATTTTCTGATTTCAAAAAGTAAAATACATAAGCTGCTAAATCCCATGATCGAAAACAATCGTTACTTGTAGAGTTAATAAATGAGCTAGTCTTATCCCTTTGAATGTAACATCGTTGCATGCAGAGTTCATTCTATTTGTGACTTTAATCCTAAATGCAAGTCTTGACAAGACTCTCTTTTAATGACAACGGCTCAGTTTTCTTAGTTGTTTGAGGCTACAGATAATAGCGTCACTAACACCACTCACAATTTTTCCATACTGGCTACCTACGCGTAAGTCAAATTATCTTCAGACCAAATATAACCAAATATAAAAGAAAATATTTTTCTGTTAAGATATAGCCAAAGTAATAAGCACACAAAATTTTGTACGTAGTCAGGCCTACATAAAATCTAAAGTGTACGTTCAAATGTAACCAATTTTCCGAAAGACTAGCGTTAATTACAGAAAAGTACAACCCAAAGAGCCATCAACCCATATTCTCATGAGGATGTCTAGACCAGTCCGTCAAAAGAGCTGATCTCAAGCTATTATGTGTAATTACACTTCGTCTTAAAATGGAACAAGCCTTTTAAAGCTAACTAAGAACACAGATATTTTATGTCCTGTAGCACTATTTTACAGGACATACTATCATGAGTGTTAGCACTCTACATATTGCAAGATTATGTGGGAGCAAAAAATATCTGGGGGCTCCGCTAGGTCATGACAGGGTCATGTCTGGAAAGAAAGCATACGTAAATATGCATTTGAAAGCTTGTCATTTTGGATGTTAGAAGAGAAGTTAAACCACAATGAAACACACGTCAGCCTAATAAGCTACGGTCGGTTTACTGTGAAATATTATTGTCAGAACGAAAAATGGTGTTTTCCCCGTTGTTTGATATCCCTCAAAAAGAGGATACTGCGAGTGGCGGAATAAGAACAGTCTAATAAGACCTCATCTTTCATCTGATAGGAAAGGTTTAGGTTTGGTTATAGGTTTGTTCCTGGTGATTATGTAATCAAAACCAAGTGTCAGAAAAAGAATCAATCTTAATGTTGCTGTTTACATGAAGTTCTTTATTTGTGGATATCTAAAGCTCACTAAGACATGGACAGAAGAGTACCAAAAGTTGGTTTTAATCCATAGATAGTGTTGGGTGTATTTATATATCTCTTTGTTGCACTTTCTGGATTCGCTTTCAAATCGATTGTCTGATGTATGGAATATATGTCTCGAGTGTTAAGCAGTTTCCCACAACTTTTCTCCTAAATTGAGAGCGCAATCGAATATAGCTATCGCACTTCTATAATTTATGACTCCGATAACGCTTAGGAATTTGGGGCGTCAGAAAATGTTACATTGCTAGAACAACTCGTCCGCTTAAATCTTGATAAAGTACCAGAAACTTCTTTGTTGGGTGAAAGAACGGATTAACTGTCCGACACCTTATATCGATTGTACTAATTTTGGGAGACACAAAGTGATTTATTTTATGTGTTTTGCCTCCAAACAACCAAAACTGTTATTCAGCTGGTGTACAAATCATTGAGTAGCCATATGTCTTTTGTCGCATTCTTCATCAAATTATGTCTAATCAGACTCGTGATACAGATAGCTAGCAAAAACAATTCCAGTTTCGTCGTTAAGTGATGACCATTTCGTGCTGCTACAAAGAAAACGTAGTTATTACGAATCTAGACGGCATGTCAGAAACTGTTTATGTAATTTATGAATCGTAGAGTGGTCATTCCAACTTAATCCAGGCTTTACTCATTTTCAGAACAGCGCAATATGTAAAGGATTTGATCACGGGTTAAAACTACCTCCAATCATCTTTCACTTTCACCGTAATACCTTGTCACTACGCATTAACGTATCATATGTATGTTTTGAGGCTATACGCAGTACTCCCTTATCTATACATCCAGATAAATCGCAAAATGACTTGAAAACAGAGGCCGAGTGTATTTCAATTTAATTCCAGGAAAACAGCTTTGGCAGGGTAACAAATTTAACTGGCTCCCCAAAAATATCGGTGGTGTGCTATTTACATTTTCAGAGACTACCAAAACTGCCATTATGAGAAATGGCATTAAAATGCAACATAGTCATATTTAATATCTGTGTAAAGGAGGTTGGTGTGTTTTTCTCTCAGCAACGTCACAGGATGAAATAGACACCGATTTGGTGCACAGTTTGGCCTTGAGTCAAGTACCAAAATGGATTGATCCAATACATGTTGATGGTGATAAACAGATTAGGATCCTGGTTTATAGACCTGAATTGTTCATCTTTCCTTTACCTTGTTAAATTGCCCTCCAGAGTATCGTCGGTCTGTCGCGCTGCAGAAGGTGGATTTGTACATATAACTATTGGAAATTCGTGATCTCAGAATGCTTTCTATAGATTGCATACTTATATCCATTTTGAGACCTTGGTAAGGTTTATGGTAGGAAGAATAGTAGTTACAGGCAAATGGTTGTGGGAATCGTAACTTGTGTACAAGGCTTTGCGTAATATTTGGAATCATACATAATTCCGTCAAGGCAACTCAGTCAGTATGTTTTAATGTAATTGGTCACCGCATTTTTTACGCTTTACTTAGGCATGGCTAAATTTAAATGATTAATACCATCCTCACACAAGTTGACCAAATATAATGTTACTCGATGAGGGAACATTGTGACCAGTAGGTCGATTGAATGATGATACTGTTTATTTACGAAGTCAAAAGATTTGTATTTGCCAGAAGGGACATTAATAACCGGCCTTGACGGAATATCGTGAAAGTGTCACTGAGATAAACGTCTAGAAAGCGGTTTCGGTCAAACTGTTTTGGCTTGGATCAAATTTTATGTTGATTGTGTCAGACCATTAGGTGTCATTTAGCTGCTGGCATGTCAAGCGAATCTAGAACACCATGCTGCTCTTCTATGGTCATGATGTTGATTGCCTTGCCAAGAACATCTACTTAACAGTGAATTATTACACTCGGAGATAGCCGAGGGTTTCCTTTTGGATCGTTAAACTTGGCAGTTATTTCGTTGTATTTTTTTGCCTCGGGTAGATTATGAGGCATTAATATCCCAAATTAACAATCCTTGTAAGGCATCTTAAAATGAAACGACTCTAATGTTTGCCTTCTAGCATGAACTTTTCTACATGGTAAACTTTTTTACAGCGCTTATTAAATAGTTTTTGTAAGCGTTTATATTCTTAGCTTGTTCGGTTTAATCAGGTCATGATACGATTTGGTTATTTTCGATTTTAGTCTCATTCAAACCATCAATCACAATTAACATTTAATTAACGAAAACCAAACGTCAAAAGTATATTAAAATCAGGATCGGTTTAAGGCTATATAAAAAGTCAAAAACTTCTCTTTCCATATCATATGTTTAACATTGAATTTTGATGTACTACTTAATAAATTATGTATTTAGTGCAGATTCTAAAGGAAAAGACAATATGGCAGGAATTGTCCATGACCATAGATACACTAAAATGCTACGCAATAGCTACTGTGAAAATTTGTTTGTGAGATGATGACAACAAACATAGAACACATGCTGAAATGGAGAGTCATTTGTGAGTTTTTAACGGCAAACATGGTACACATGTTGAAATGGAGAGAGTGATTTGTGAGATGATGGCGACAAACATGGTACACGTGTTGGGACTGAGAATCCTTTGTGAGATGATGGCGACAAACATGGTACACGTGTTGGAATGGAGAGCCATTTGTGAGATGATGGCGACAAACATTGTATACATGTTGGAATGGAGAGTCATTTGTGAGATGATGGCGACAAATATGGTACACGTATTGGGATGGAGAGTCATTTGTGAGATGATGGCGACAAACATGGTACACGTTTTGGGATGGAGGGTCATTTGTGAGATGATGACGACAAACATGGTATACATATTGGAATGGAGAGTCATTTGTGAGATGATGACGGAAAACATGGTATACATGTTGGAATGTAGAGTCATTTGTGAGATGATGGCGGCAAACATGGTACATGTGTTGGGGCTGAGAGTCATTTGTGAGATGATGGCGACAAACATGGTACACGTTTTGGAATGGAGAGCCATTTGTGAGATGATGGCGACAAACATGGTATACATGTTGGAATGGAGAGTCATTTGTGAGATGATGGCGACAAACATGGTACACGTATTGGGATGGAGAATCATTTGTGAGATGATGGCGACAAACATGGTACGCGTGTTGGAATGGAGAGTCATTTGTGAGATGATAACGACAAATATGGAACACACGTTGGAATAGAGGGTCATATGTGAGGAGATCGCGATAAACACGAAAAACATGTTGGAATTTGAAGTCATTTGTGAGATAATCACAAAGGCTGAAAGCAATAAATCTTCACGTTATATTCAAAGCGTGCATAAAAATGTCGCGGACACATTTTAACGTTTATTTGTTGCTAATATTTGTTGTTGCTGGTTACTAGCCTATTTCGGCTTTCTCTTGAATAATTGCTCTGTGCTAGATAATGTAAACGAATACTAAATACACGAAATCTTGACTTATCGGCGCCGTGGACTCCTTCCAGCTTAACAGCCCAGCCATTTTTTTCGTCCGATCTGGCCTAATCCGTGATGTCTTTTCTGAATGAGTTATCTACAGTGGAATATAACGCTGCGATTGTAGCTTGTCATTAAAACGGTACGATGGTTTGGCTTTTGTTGATCAGGCTGAACGAGGCACATTAGGATGGTACTGTTCCTTGTATGTTTAAAACATTCAATCTAGGTGTCTATTCACTGGTGTGTAAATCGGCAGATGGGCATGTTAGGTCATTAACTGCAACACCAGTCCCTATTCAGCTCTATGCAATGTTATGAAGTATAAAACAAGTGCAGAAATCTAGAACCCGAAACTCAATTCGTCGACTCTTGTTCGTTGGACTGGATGTTAAGTCGAAAGCAACTCAAGATCCTGAAAAAAATCATTCGCAGAGCAGGGGGATATAGACTGACTGGGCAACTCAGCATCTGAGGCCAGTCACATTAAACCAGATCAATGAGGACCTAAATGTCGTGTAAATATTTAAAACGGCGCGTTCCCGACCAAATACTTATTACACCTCCGTCAAATCTGACCGAAGATTACCGTTGTAGTCTGCTAACGTAATATGCGTCTTAATCCGAGGGTTTCGAATTGCTCTTGGGCCGGTAAACATATTTTTGTTATATTTAGTCGCCAACGACTGGTAATTCTTAAGTGATACAACACATGAACAGCTTGATTTTAGACTTCAATTCCTAGATCATGAATACCATAACATACATTAATCTAAAGACATACAGATGTTTCATTCACACTCCAGTAGCATCTGTTAATTTTCTCAACTTGGATATTCCTTTGTACACGTACATTGTATACTTGCTAGTGGAAATAGAAACTGAGTTGCCCAGAAATCGCCAATATTCACATTATCATTACAAATATCTAATATCACGTTCAGAATTTCCTTTGTTTTCTGATACTTCAACGTCTTGTCGAGGGCATATATATATATATATATATATATATATATATATATATATATATATATATATATATATATATATATATATATATATATATATATATATATATATATATATATATATATATATATATATATATATGCATCTACGTATGTATATAAATAATGGTGTAAACGTGATCTAAATGGAGAGATATGTTTTTAATATCAAAACAAGGTAGAAAATGACCTGCTCGACGTTGAAGACCATGTCTGGTAGAGACAGTTGCTGCATACTAATGTCCGTCAAATAAGGGTTTGGGTGATGAGTCTATAGCCAACCGTGTATCCGCCAGGACGTTGGCCACATCTTCAACAGATAATTTCACATCCAGCTGACATGAAAATGACGTTGCTGGAAAAACGTTCCTATTTTCGCCTCGAGGATCACTACCGAACATAGCTTCAAGCTTCCTGGTGGTGAAAAACAGGGCACAAGATACGAGACTATATCATGTTATAGCACAGTATATGCATCGCTTCAGCCCAAAAATTCCAGCATATCAGTGTGAACCTTAAAACTAAACCAACAAAGAAAAAAACACAGGATTTTTATCCATAGAATCCGTTTCGGGATATCTGTACTAGCTCAGCGGGGCCCGGAAGTGTTCGACAACAGCGGAAATAAATTCTAACAGATTGCTTTTGATAAGGCGATTTTGCCTTCTTTTTCACTGGATTTGCGGTGTGTTAAAGAAAATGCTAGCGCTCAGATTTTCCACTTCGTTTACGTCTGCAAATGAATCATTGATAAAATGTTTTAAGACTATTTACTAACACGCTTTGTTTGTATTTGTTCAGTTTGTACTTTTTTATCGAGAATATCCAAATTTAACCTTCTTCTGTTTTTATAACCTTTTTATCAGCAATTAAGCCAATACTAGTCAGATTTTCTTTCATCAATCTGTTATACGCCGTAGCTTCGTGACGACATGCCTTATGGGCATATTCTGATTATTTATTAATCGCATGGGTAGATGCTGGTGCTAATATTTCTTTGAACTGAGCGCCTACTCCTTTTACCAGGGAAGGTAAACCGCTATTTTTACAAATCCATCAAACAGATTTTTACCCTTATTCCACAGACAAGAATCCGTGCTGAATCTGATTACTACGGCTTGCTATAAATCCTTTAATTAATAGAAAAAAATTGGATAGTCTGTTAATTCGAATTGCCAAAACTTTTAAAGGTGATCAGAACCCGTGTTTGCTCAGTGATGACAGAAACATCAAAAATGAAATTTAGACTCGCATATAAATCTGTTTTTGCTCAGTATACCGTATTTGATTTATATTTATGGACAGCCTTTACTATCTCGTTAAGCAAGGGCATTTTCTCCGTGAAATCACACAATTAAATTCCTTGATGCAGAGTACACATCGGATACATTCTTTTATCCGTTCTGACTTCGTGTGTTTCAGTCTGGAAATGCTCTGAGGTGGAAGGTGGGGCACTAATGGCGATGTTGCGAAGGCTACATTAGTGATATCTTACGGCATACGAGATGAGCGTTGTAAGGTCAATCCGAAATTAGCGGACGTTTCTTGCATGCCTAATGCGACTAATGCTACCAAGGTGAAGACGGATGTCCACCTGGGGAGGCAGTGTTCGACCGTCAGAACTTTGCTCAGGTGGTATATTTGACAAGCAGAAAATATATCATTGGAGAAATGTCGTATCTGATGACAAATCAGTCGGTCCAACCATTACTCCATCATTCTACATTTCGCAGAGAAGGTCAATCAAACGGACGCTCTTGAGGTCAAAGTATAGCACGAGAAATAATGAGCTCATGCAACATGTTTCAAGTGTCAGCTGAACATGTTTTTGTTCTCTAACATGAACCAGCACATGAATTATGATCGCCAGAAGCCAAGCGACATATCCGACAGTTCTACCACACCCCTACTCAACTAGTTCTATCACACAGCTCAGATTAAAATCCCACTGCTGCCATTTACACTGCCAAGCATGGATCAGGATGACCCGCAAAATACGACTCCATCAACGTCGTGATGCTATCCGGGTATTAAAACTAGAACCGTTGTCTTTTTTCTTTTAAAGTGGGTGTGTTGCAGAAGAGTTCAACTCTTTTCTATGATCAGCACGCTGTTATGAATCTTTTCTTTCTAAATAACACCATAGTTCGAAAAACAAGTTAGAAAAACAGGAGTATTTTTAGGGAAAGTTTCATATCTTAACAGATAAGAAAACATTTCATTACGTTCTAAACAAAATGTTTATTACGGCCACAAACCCCTTTGCAGTGAATATGGAATGATATGAATTCAAATCGTCAAATCAATTCACATCAATGGCGTAAAGGTGACGAATCTCCTGATTGCGTAGAAAAAATGTAGTATATGAAATCATTTCATAACGTGTAGGATAGAGAATTATTGGAGTAATTACTGTACAAGTAACACGAGAAAAGTATGAAATTCGATTCTTCATGTCGTATTATCAGGGTCTTATCCTAACTGTTCATAGATAACTTATAGTGGAGCCTAACATGAAGAAGCGTACAGGCAATGGAAAACTCTCGTCATGTAGTGATACAGATTGCCTCAGTACACGAATGTGTTTAAAAGGTGGTCAGACGTCAACACCTGGTTAAGGAGGTTTTGCCGGGTGAATCCGGGACCTCGTTACACGCCGTTACCAAGCTGTTCAACCCGTGAGTCACTTGAACCGCAGGCCAGTAATGGCTATAGGTCCTTGTGCTCACTCGGAGAGTGTATGAAGGGGAATCCCCGAACACAACCCACATGTTGGTATACCGCTGACATTTGTATTTCAACAGCTGCTCATCTGATATTTTTCAGCCCGAATTTCTGCTGATGTTTTCACCGAAAGCCAACATGAGGGTATTGTATGGAACGGTTTATAGTCGAGATCCCTCAATACAATGAAACGTGGACATGCAGCAGATTTGAAGAAAATGCCCACTCGAATGGTACCTGTCTGCGAAAGATTGTGATGGAGCAAGTTGGTCGTGAATTGATGCGTAATTTATTCACGCATAACACGTAATTACACAGAGGAAGAAGAGAAGAGGGAAGGCAAATCGTACCTTTATGTTTTTTATACCCAAATTTATTCCCTAAAAATCAATACTGAACTACCTGGAGTGAGATTTGTGATCAGCAATTTCTGTAGATCATCTACTGACTCCCAAACTATTTATAAGCGAATGGATCTGTAACAGATCAGGAATGCATTTAGCCGTCCTTAACTGGACATGTCGACTCTAAAAGTCCCCTAACATCTGCTTATACTTGTGACCTGTTTATGTGTAATGGGTAGTTTCATGACTTTTGATGTCTTTTTTCAGAGCACCTGTGTGTGCTGTTTCATTGGTTTTGTGGTGTCCCAATAGAATGAATTCAACTGCATAAGATGTTGAAGCTTTATGCTAACGTCACGTGATGATCATCATTAGACCCTCAAGCTTTCCTCAAGGCTGTTGAGAGCATTTGAGAGTGTTTTCTGTTTTAATGGAATTGTATTTGAACATACCAGTTGTCAGAATGTATTGTTTCACTACTGCTCATGAAATACATGAGTGCATTATTGAAAACTGTTTTCCTTTCACTTTTAATTCCATGTAGATAAAGTTTTTGCACCAACACTATTCACTAAATGGCGCTGTGGGCAAACGAGTGTCGAAATCCTTAATCGACAATATCGTAGTTACTCGATTTGTTCACCGGCTAATTTAAACCAGTACTCTTCACATTGAGTTAGTTTCTGTGTGCTCACTTCTACCTCACTCAGAATGCATTTAGTCTAATTTATCCCATATTTTATATAAACGGATCAATTTTTTGCCTCATGAGGCATAATCTCTTGCGCCATACCGCTTCCGGTGGATACGTTTTAACTTACAACGGTTATTAATTTAAATATTACACTATTAGAGTTTGCATGCTGGGATCTGGGGCCCTCTTTCACAAAACTTCATATGTTAAATTTCTTTATTTTCAATCCATGTATCAATTTATACAAGGCGCGAAGCATACATGAAACTCGGAATAAGAAAGGCGGACGCTGAATGACTTGCACTCAGCATCGTCCGACACGTATGACAAGCGTGTCTTCTTTTCTCTATGTGTTTGAAAGCGAACGGGAAGAAACTGTTAAGCGTAAACAGCTAATCGCTGGTAAATTTATTTGTCACTCAGTATCCACTGATTACTATGTAAAACACGAAACGCTTTTGTAATAACCCTAAAACATAGACCAGTTGAAAAAGTAAATTATGATGAATACTGATGTTGAAATGGAACTTTTACACATACAGGAAACACCCCATTATGGAGATGTGATGTACTATATAAAGAAAAGCTTCAACACATTAATTAATGATTTTTATCTACACGAGGATGTGAAGCACATATATGAAAGATTCATTGACAAGCCATTCGCAAAAATGGGGGCATTTACGTTTCAATGTCATAATAACTAGACAACACCTTGAAGACTGCGGGAAACCAATAAGATGCTTAGCTCAGACTTTTGAAAGTTTAGTCGATTCTGCATTTGTGAGCAAGTATTCTTGCAGTTTGTCAATGCCCTGACAGTTTCTCTTCATAGGTCAACTGTTCATGGTAGAACAAAGTTGGTTTGCCCATTCTATACTGAGAATGGTTCCAGGTTTCATTATGATGCTGTTTGAGGATTTAGCCAATGGCCGGCCAGCCGACGCTGAGCCTGTTCTTGGGCTGAATAAAATGCAAACTGAGAGAGGCGATGCGAGCTGCAGGTTGATACAGCCTTACAGACAGGTCGATCTGTTTTTCTGTATTCCCTGGATAAAAGGTTACGCTCAAAGCTACCGCTGTATCCCTGTACCTGACACCGCGGGTCTATCTATCGACTTGCCTTGGCTCCAGTTTTATGTGGGCAATAAGTTCGCCTTTCGCTTGACTATATTTGTGCCACAAAAGTCGAACGGAACAGTTGGGCAGTCTGCCGGTCGACGGCAGAGCAAGCTTACAGTTGATTGCTCTGAAAGGCGTGTCTCTGTCAAATGTTCCTGTCTTTTGGTTAGTTTCACCTGGAACAAGTCTCTCACAACCGATGGAGAACGTCACGAAACGGTAAATTCCTGGAAAGATACTTTTAACGGAAACTTCACATGGCCACAACGATGGAGTACGGAGATTTCGATGATTCAGCTGAAAACGGAAGTTCTCTGGAAAATTCTTTTTACTATAGTGATATTGAAAATTTACGCAAACCTTGGATAAAAGAGCCTCATTTTATCCCTACTATTGTTGTATACGGGTTGGCGTTTTTAGTCGGGATAGTTGGAAATCTTTTGGTAGTTTTTGCTGTGCTGGCGGACAGAAAAAGTCGAAATGTTACGACAACGTTTCTGGTGAGCTTAGCCATTGCTGATCTCTTGTTCCTGTTGGTGTGTGTCCCGTACGTGACAAGCCGCTATTTCATCAGTCACTGGAGTGTGGGAAGAGCTTTTTGCAAAGTTGCGGGCTTCGTAGAAATGCTCTCGGCCGTTTCTTCTATCATCAATTTAACCTCGGTCAGCGTTGAGCGGTAAGTGTATACATTTCAAGTCTCAGTAGCTCTCATGCGTAAGCCAGATCGTGTCGTATTAACGCTCAATTAGAGGCCATGTGGCTATGTTTGTAGTTTAAATCCACCGAGACAGTAATCAGGCAGAATTATGCCCCAACGCTCACCCTTGATTATAGCATAATTTGTACACTCGATCTCTCCGGTGGAAGTCAACAAACAGCAAAGTGGGTATATACGGGTAGTGGTTTTACTAATTAAAGGCCCAATTTTGGTTTGGGGTGGAATGGAGGGTATCAAAGTCTTTTTTTCTATTCAAAGGCACATACAATTTATTGAAGAGTGACAGAAAATCCTGTGAATGTAATCTTCCTATACATTAATTTAAGGAAATGTCAATACTGTTATTAGAATAGTTGACTCCCATACTAATTACTATGACTGTCTTAGTAACATAAAAGAAAAAGTTTTACATGGCGGGTGATTTGGTTTAGAAATAAGCAAATGTATCTGATCATACACCTTTCCTGTTGCAGTTCTGAATCCCATGGTGCTAAATGCATAGAATTTCACAAAAATGTTCCATCTCTCAAACAAATGAGACATACATACTTTGAGCTATTGCTGCTGCTTTAATAAACTAACTTTGGATTCCATAATTTAAAATACAATACATATTTTACGCTAAGAAAAAACAAGGAATTCCCTGTTCTTTTTGTTGTAATTTCTGGGTTGAGTCAAGAATTACTGAACCTCAGTATGTTAAGCAACATCAGTCAAAAACTAGTTAGTTCTGTTGATTAATATTTGATTGAGAGTTGCAACAAACATTGTGCCACAAAGCTCAAAGACGAAATTACAGAACGTTAATATGTTTTGTCCAACGTGGAAATCGCGATACAATATCTGTTTCCGAACATACCTGTGTTTATACTGGACCTAGATAAATCGACATTCACTACAAGTTATTTTCCCTGCTCCAACGGTGCATTTCTCATATTTAACGCCCCTCTATGACAAAGCTTAGTTCAAAGCGAAGGTTGTACTGACTGTGAAACCAATATCGCCTGCACCTCTTACAAGAATTGCAAACTGATAAATGGTTCTCTCTGGCATGTAACTCTTTGTCTTTCAGTATGAAGGAATTGGTGTTATTGGTTTTGAAAATGGATCATTCAACTATTGGTTTTACTTTGGCATGCGCGTGTTTGCATTGGAGCGACAACGCGTATGGTGTCATGAGTGACCATACTGTGGCATTTTGCACTTCTTTTCCGTCATTTACAGTGCTAACGATTCATGAGATCTTTGCTCGTAGACTGTTTATAGTTTGTAGCAAAAAACAAGTCACATTCAAAGTATTTACGCATAATCTGTGAGCCAACCGATAATTGTATTCTGCGTTGACAGATGGGTGCTATAATCTAAGAAAATAAATTTCCAATTTTGTCCTCTTTATGCACAGCAAGAATGCCTTTTTATATCCCAAATGATTTAGATCTTCATTATCAACAAGGCTGCCTTTCTTTATTTTGCATTCAAAATTGAAATAAAATTAATAAAAAGATTAAAAGCATATCTAAATGAAATTTGTTTAGAAATAATCAATTTTCATTTCATGAACATGTTTGATACTGGTCTGTGTGAGATAAAATGAAAATCCCATTAAATAAAACTGCTCTATAAATCCTGCTTGGAGAAATAAATATTATAAATGACTTGTTACAATACGTTCATAACATTACTTAGAACCTGATACACACAAAAGCAAACTTCAAATTTCTTTTTACCATCAAATATAACCCAAGACTTTGAGCTTTATATCCATGTTCTACATACATGCTACTTGTGTATGCATTTCTGTAAACTTAACATTTCGAACATGGAATGACGAAAAATTCAATTCAATCAATTCTTTTTAGACTTACCCCATACTGTTTCAGTTTTTGGCTTTGCCAATTGTGTACTTTTCAGCATTGTTAATTCTGCACATGGTTATGTGCCGAAACTCAATAAACCGCTTTAACTAAGTAACGATATAAAACCCACCGGATTGGCAATGTTAACCTCAGGCCTAGCTGTTGCACATCAGACTTGAACAATTAGATTATCAAAAAGCAGATTGACTTGCAATATTAATTTTCAGAACGTGTGTATCCCTGTAACTTTGCTGAGATTTTGAAGATAGGGACAATCTGTAGGCGATGATGAACGCAAGTTGACTGTTATAAACACCTAACACGTACCCAGTGTAATGAGCCGCCAGAAAATGGCTGCAAATGTGATCAACGTGTAGCGAGCCTAGCACATGTATCAAAACCATCTGTCCGCCGTGCAGTACGGTATCAGCCTGGTTTAGAAACCGAGTCGATAGGTAAGATATCTAGGTACAGCTGAAAGATAAATTAATGATCAATCACGCCTGACAGAGAGAAAGCACCGACAACTGGTTATTAATTGTCAACAATAGCACTGTTTAGGTGTGAGTGGAAGCCCTTATTGCTCATCCCGCATTCTGTTCTGCGCGATGAGTGGTCAGCGATCGTCGGCAAGCCTATTGCTTTGATGGACGTCCAGCAGAAACAGGCTGCTGGGACGTTGTATATACACGTGTTTGTGCAGCCTTAGAGGCCCGACTGCTACTGCTCGATCCGGTTTCAGCGTGATTCCCAATAACTCAAGAACAATAAATTAGTCGTGTGTGGGAGGGAGGAGAAGGAAACTCTTACCGCCTCACTAGTACATGACAGCAGCTCTTCAATGGTATGCGAAAACCATGTAGTGCCATAGCCCCCTCTCTTGATCTCTCTCTTCGGGCAGCCACATGTTTTCTTATACGACGTCCCAGTAAATCATCGTTTTTATGGTGCAGCTGTTCATTTCTCTTTAATTGATGTAAGATTATCTCACAAAAAGTAGAAACTTGGAGTAAATAAGCTCTGGATTTTAATTATGGGTTTTGTTTTACAATGGTTACAAAAGGTGACTTTCAATCTGCGTAAACCTTTAAAAAATGATCATGGACGTGCTCATGTAACCCCCCTTGGTAATGAAAAAAGGTAAATGATGTCGATATATCTCGATTTTGTACAAGATTTGTTAGCAGATGTTTAAGCATTACATGTTGTTCGCGGATCCCACAAGAGTTAAACTATCATTGTGTATCAGCATGTATGAGAAATCTTTAACTAAATCCTAAGATTTGGGAAATAAGATGCATGTAGGATCAAGACTGCAACTCAAAAGCAGTTTCTTCACAAAGAGGATAAAGTCAAGATACCTTTATAAAGGCATATCTTTCTTTGTTTCTCTTCTACTGATCAAAGGAAGGTGTACAATCCATATATTAAGTTTTTCTTCTTAACAGTCGTTTACCAACAAGAATCCTTTTGTTCAACGAATGAAAGATGGGAATGAAATCATTTGTGTACCACTAAGGCCTGATCCATTTACTTCACGAGCCTTCAAAACCCGATCATACTTGGACAGATGAAAATCACTATATCACAACAAGCGTATAGATAAGGTGAAGTATAAATAGACACACTTTTCAATGGAGCAAATTCGCCAAGATACGGCTGAAAAATTGTCGATGTGGTGTTAAGCTATACAATTCATTCAATCAATCTAGTAAAAGGTTTCAAAAAATTATAGCTGAATATCTTCTTGAATAGTAATTTTTGCCGCCCGTATTACCATGTTTGTAACAGTAAAATTTTTATGGGAGCGAGACATGATTCAGTGATTTGGCGCGAAATTTCAAACCGATGGCACACGAGATGACTTAAATCCCCGGAGTTTTAGATTCTCTCGGAGTTACTTTTAGTGGGGAGAGTCTTCAGTATAAAGAGTATTCAAGGATCCAATTCGAAGCAGGTCCAACAAGTGTGGAACTCTTGAACAGGGTATACTTGGACAAAGCATGACTGGAATTAAACAACAATAAAGTTTTTCAAAGTGCGTATCACTTACTGAATGTTGTTAGGGCTGGTTGCTTTAAGTCTTGCACAGCTGAATCTAAAGCAGATAATTCGATGTGGTTGCAAATTGTGGAGTACTAAAGAATACTATCCAAGGCAATGAAATTACCGAAGAATACAAGTGAAGGCAAGTGAGATCGGAAGGAAATATCCTTCTCCAAACAATTTAAAATCTATTTAATATCTTTAAGTTATTGTTATTGTGTTTATCGAATAAAATTTCAGGACTTCAAAACATAATCTCATGGGAGCTGCGAGATTTTTCTCTCTCCGACATTCTTTTAATATTAATGACAAAGAAAAGATGAGCTGGTTATGTGAAGTGTTTTATTTTTGGCAAAAAATCCTCATCAGACTACAACGACTGATGTAGTATGAGCGTGTAGTCATTAATTAAAAATATCTGTGATGAGTCAAGCTGCCCAGATGTGATTGACATAATCAAACGTGGGGCTTTTCATGCAATATAATACTGAGCAGAGCGAAATCCTTATTACAGTGATCATTATAGTTGTTCATTTATTCATTTGATTAGATTTAAAGCCGTACTCAATCATTTTTCTCTTATAAGATAGTAGTAAGGATTATGGGTTGAGGAAACATAAATAAAAATACACACGGACGTTCCAGAGGCACCTCGCACGCCTCTTGACTAAAGCCATCGGCCAAGGCAGCTTGAGATGGATTCTTGCCTGTGTCCATATTGGTCAGTAGCTGATTGGCTGCGTTGGTGTTTATATAATAAAGCTATATCCAACTCACTAAAAAATGCTAAGAAAATGGCATCTTCTCTTCATCGCAGAAGAACAATTTTTAGCCGACTGACTAGTAACAAAGAGGAACAGTCCTCAATAACATGATCTGGACGATTGTCATGTAAGTCAGGTCGTATTTAGCAGTGTCTTAGTCATTACAGCAAAAAAGAGTTGAGTATGCAACAACCCAGTCTTTTCCAAACCATAAAAACCTGAACGAATAGACAAATAGTTCTTCTCGTCATGTCATGTCATGTGTGTAAAAATGTTAGTCATCAATGAAAAAAATCTATCACAGTTGTGAGATTTACAAACGTGTTCCTTTTTACAGCTAATTACTTTTTTCCGTTCTTCGTAAACCCTTATGTGACCTCACTCTTATTTAGTCCCCAGCGAACCAATTATAAAAGACATGACTGACGTTAATAGGAAATCGATTAACTTAAAGTTGATTTAATCGAACTGCATGTTGATGGCAACTTCAAATTTTAATATCAAGGGATAATGGAAGGCCTCCTAAACCTTCATATATCAACTGCCAGACGTACCAGGTCAGCAATCGGCAAACGAAATAAAAATTACATTCAACACAAATCCCCAAAGAATTAAGAAATTAATTAAACAACAAATTCGGTCAGTGTAATGAAAAGAGAAGCTGTATTCATTTCAGTCCTGTGCGAATGACTTAAGGATATTGGAAAGTACGACAATCAGGCTGTTAACTAAGGAGTTGGTAAAAGCCAAAGCTTAATAAAGGCCTTAGAAATGACTGGAAGAATATTTGAGTGAGGCACCTTTCCTAACTAAGACGATCCGTTCCAAGTTCTAGAATGGTTCTTTTGTTTCAGTGAAAACACATCCCTTGGAAACACATGCCTTGGAATTAATATATGCTTTCATGAGGAAAGGCTGTCCATAATTTCGTTACGCATGAACTCTCAAGTGAATCATATCTGAACTAAAGGGTCTACTTTCAGTTTTCTTTACTTAGTCCTGTGCGGTTGATCCTGGGAGTACTATAAGCTGTTATTATCCCTTCGCCGGCGTGTGTTGGTTGAGGGAAAGTATCATCTTTCCGGTCTGTTTCTTTGTGCGTGTGTCCGGGTCATCTTACCTTAACAAAGAATTTGTCACCTGGTTAACGTTTATGCTAAAGTCCACTTTTACTCCAGTCTACTTGCACAAATATTGTTTCAACACATAATAAAAATACTACAGCACAGAAAGTAAAATAAGAGCAGCGACGACTTTATGAAAGTTGGCAAATGGTCACACATAACCGGTGAAATCCGACCACTTGTCATAAGACTTAAGGAGGGGAAAATTGTAAATTTAGCTGATTTGATGCATATTAAAAACCTTAATGAGTAAATTAATTGAAATCGTGTTTATGGAATATTATTCCGTCTACACATGGAATTAATATCAGTATAAAACATTACCATTCCTATAAAGATTTGAATAGTGCAAGCTGAAAACGTCTTTTACTCTGATCTAGTGACCCAATTTTTCTCAGAGTTGGTGCCTCAGTCAACATGCAAAGAGAGGACATCATACATGAATTACCTTAACTGAAGTAAAATTATCCATATTTCCGTACAATACTCTGGGTTAATTTAAGGCTAGTTGCAAGGAGTGAGATTAATGACTACCTTTAAACGACAGGTAGCAAGATGGACTTCGATGAAACAGCGTTCCGGATAGACTGAACCCATTCGACATGTCTGTGACAATGTCTGTCGATAATCGGTAAACCACAGACCCTAAACTTGGACATCGTTGTTTTATTTGAGCCTCTCCAGTTGATCCAGGAGAATGATCCAGGAACCTCTCACAGGGACGCTGTGAGATCAAGCCCTGCTCATGCTCGTTCTTGGGAAGGTCTATCATCAACCTCTAGATGATTGTGGGGTTCCCCAAAGTTCTGCCCAATTTCCTCCCATCAAAGCCTGTCGCTGTCGTATAAGTGAAATCCCAAAATGATCATGTGGAAATGCTTAAAAGTATTAAAATTTAAGTTTTTTGCAAACTGGGGCACATATTCTTGTATCTCATATCAGGACTTGGAAAGGCCCAGAAGTCCAATATTGACCCAGATTGAACACTTTAGGCATTTTTAGATGCATATAACCTCTATAATGATACTAAACTTGATACCTCATTGTAAAAACACATATGAACTCATATCTAATATGTTTTAAAACTATAGACAAAAAATATAGAAAATAGGTAGAAAATTTTATTTTTGGACGGATTTGATGCAACAGCTATGGGCCAAATCTCCACCTTACCGCCTCATCTCTTTTTAAGGTTTACTATAATAAAAAATGTCTTGCCACACATACACCGCGTTTGGAAAGACGGATCTATCACGGATGTGTCGTTTGATTAACTGTCTACACCTGCAAACCGGAAATTTTTAAAACCTGGATTTATTCTCGAGCCGGATGTTCAACATGGATGTGGGAAGGTGCAAAAGATAACACTATCCGATCAGGATTTGAAGGCTGTAATCAGTGTTGCTCTAGGGCTTTTATTTTCGTAGCGGGAGCATTAACAGGTGTGACATGGATAACTATGGCAACTGTTCGAACATTTGTCCGTAAGGGTTTTAGTGTGTCCTTAAGGCGGAGTAAATTCATCAGCGCCGAAAGCACATCATTTCCAATTCGCTAAACATCCAGCAGGCTTCGAATCATGCTGGTCGCCCAGGGTATCTTCCTACATGAACTTATAGTCATTAGCCGCCGATAAGGATTAAAAGGGCCATGTTTGAACCAAGCTAGAACCACTTCACTTGTTACAAGCTTTAACACACCTCAATTTATTTTCTCCTCCCGCTGCTACAAAATGACTATCCAGTCACTAAATCAGCCAATCAAGAAATCTTCCAGCCGACCGCCCATAACCGGTTATCTATCCTATAAGGCACTCAACCTTGTTAAAGTTTTAACATTCTTTAATGAACCATCCCACCAGCATCTGTCCGACAGAATACCACATTTGCAACTTACCTATTTTTGCTTTCCTCTGGTTTATTTTCAGGTATATTGTGATAGTTCATCCGATACAATCACGATTTCTTTGCACTCGGGGCAATACCATCAAAGTCCTGGCTTTCGTCTGGCTACTGGCTATTGTAGCCTCCTTTCCAGCCGCCTTTGTCATGGTAAGTATAAGATTATGTTAAACATATTGTGTATATGAAAATGGCTTTTTAAACAACGAACGAAAGATCGAGCATCACATATGTTATGTAATGTTATTACCAAATGACTGAAATTCTTTAAGGCGCGCTGCTTTGTAGAATACCCTGCGAAACCATTGAGCTTAACAGTGTTTTTCTCAGAGTAATGCTGCAATCTGGACGAAGCGGTCTGATCTGTTCCACACTCTTCATGCACCCCTCCACCCTCCCTTAATGATTTTACTGCATTGCCCGCCCGCAAACATCTGAAGGCAAAGGCACTCCCAGGATTTGCTTTTGAACACCGGCTTCAGCAAAGATGCAGTGTTAGTGCATGAGAGACACTAGCCAAGGCAAACTGTACGACGATATAGACCTTTTACTACTACACATAAGCCTCCGTCTTTCTACAGTCATGGGGGCTCCGTGGCCTAGTGGTTTGCGTACTAGAGCAACACACCACCAAGTGTGATCACTGTGAGTTCACGTCCAGATCAAGCGGCTTACTTTCCTGTCTGACACCAACCTGCTGGTGTGTCGTGGTTTTCCCCTTGGCTGTACCCTATTCCTCCCACCTTAATGACGGCCGCGTTACAATCCTTTAATTGCGGACAGGTACAACAACGACAACAACACAAAAATATTTCAAATTCACCGACATCGCATATTTTTGAAAGAAAACGTAGGGCCTAAACGCATTTATCATTTGGTATAGAATTTAATTTCGGTAACAATTCTGTGAGATTGTTTATTATTAAATTAACTTTGCTAGATTCTGAAAATTATTTATTGAGAATGTTCGGAGTATTTCTAAATTACACGAGTACAACCATGTGTCGCAGTTCCGTTTTAATATAACACCAAAGCATCACATCGAGCTTCATGCGTAAATTTGTTGCTTAAAGTACTCACACATTTCGTAAAGGACACAGGACAGTACTTGGGATAATACTTATCCCAAGTACTATATATATTATGAACTGCTTTACGTATAGAAAGTATGCCGGTGTAGAAAAAAGTGGGTATAGATTTGGAAATGTCCAGGTAAACTAACTTGACAGTTGTTAATTATGTCAGTTTTACAGGGTCAAATAAAGAAGTGATATCATCTGCGTAATGTTATGGAATGCATCCACAATGACGGTACACACGTATGCAATCTTGACATGGGAAATAGTGCCTTCTATTAACGCTCTGATCTAGAATTTGTTGACTTTCCACTCCACAGGTGACTTTACATTTTATCGTAGCACGGTTATTGGTCTGGACTTTGAATGGAAGTGCCATTCAGTACATGTGCCACAACTGAACTGGGAGAAAACTGTTTATTCGTAAAGCACCTTACTTCCATTAATCCAAAGGCTTACCGCAAACGACTTTCAAGAACGTAACCACAACCGCGTAGATGTACCATAACACGAGGCTATAGATAATATAGTATCGTGTGAATGGTTATATACTGTAAGATGATGTCAAATTCAGTACAGTACTGTCTCAAACAGTAACGCCAGTCAAATTTTTCAACGATCTAGGTGAGAAATAGCATTCGTTTTCAGTTTATTACCGAAATCAAGACTAAACTCATTCTCTTTGAAACATAATTATGTACATATAAACAATAGAATCTTATACCGTTCTTGTCAAAGCAAAAAGGAATAGTCATTTAAACACATGTCTAAGGATACTACATCAAACGCCTACACTGTTTCTTCAGCTGCAGCATCCCACAAATTTGGACCGAAAAATATTCTACATTTATCTTACAGCTGCTGTTCTAAATCCTGCTGTTCATTGATTCTTACAAATTCGAACAAACTTCCTACAAATTCGAACATACATCAATCTTTGTTCAAACTTGTTTCTAAAACATTCGTGTTTATATGGCCATTATCATGTATTAAGTGAGAGCACTGAAAAAACGAATTCATCTTCTAATACAAACTCTAAGATACAAATGTCAAAGGATACAGCAACAAAATCGGATTAGCTTATGGAAACAATGCCAGCTGTCTAATATGCTGTGTATCCATACACGATGTTGCCTTTAACAAATGGAAGATAACACTGAACAACCCTATCATACTGACGGAGTGTTTTTGTACCAAAAGTGTGTAGAGAAACACTTCATCAATGTGGTTTCCGTAACAGTTTTGTAACAGGTGGCCATTTCATTTATAATCAGTGTAATTCAGCTATTGTGACATCTTTTGGGTTTGCTGCACGCACGGCTTGTAACACATCCATAGTCATTTTAGAGGAGCGGTTGATAGCCGGCAGTTTGCATTGATGTAACATGGTAAGGTGGTTAAAAACACCTGTGGTCATGCAGCATGTCTAATCGATACAACGGCAAAAGCTGTGGTAATTCAAGTTCGCTGTACACCAGATGTGTTTCCAGAGGGACAGAGCAGGATTTCACATTCAAGGTAGTTTTTCGTACGAAGTACCAGAGCTACTCGGTCATGAAACCTTACCTGAGGTAAAGTGGCAATAGACCGGGTTTCACTGCTCCTGACTGGAAATTTGCTAGCTCTCGCATTATCGTCGCTGCTCAGGGAGCAATCCTTTACGCTATAAATGTCTTAGCATCACAGTAGCAAATAAACGTGAAATTATTTTATGGAAGTTTTTTATGTAATAATCGTTTAATGACCCATTTGCGGATTTATTGTCTATATTTATATATAATCATGATCATGTATATTAATGATCAGCTAGCTTTAAACAATTCATATATAGCAAAGGCCGTGAAAGATATATATCCACCATCGCTGGACACTTCCCAGACTCTCCAGATGGCATCTGGACCAAAATGGTTTCCTGTCTCACAGAGTTTATAGTTTCAATTTTTACGTGGTAAATTATCATAATATGGATAGCAATATCCCTAAGGATTCTGCATATGCTGTGTACATAATCTGTGCGTTATGTGACGATTTCAATCAACGTCACAAGTTATTACTGCAAAGACGGGTGTGTCAAGGTTATTCCATCAAACGCCTTCAATCTCAGTTTTCTTAAATCTTACAACGAGTATACGCGTTGGATGTGTGACCGGTTACAATCACAGCGCGACGAAGATACATGTTTTGATTACCGACATCTTATATTCTAGCACAGTGCAAGATTTGGATTATGATTTCATTCATTCGCATAGAACATCCCTTGTGTCTTTCCAGTATCATTGATAACTGTTGTCTGCTTCTTTTTGTATGAATCCATCCTAATTTCATACCTTATATATTGTTTTAGTTCTTCGGTGGTGCCTGTTGAAATGCTCTATGGAACTGGTCTTGCGATTATTGACCTGAAACTTTCATTACGGTTGACACGTGAAGCTTAGATCAGGGCCACTTGCAGGAAACTCTATATGCCTTTTTGGAAGAATATTCTGTGAAAAGTTAGCTGGTAGAAGTGATGTTTACGTTGTGTAGTTGCAAACTGCGATACTGCTAAACCAGCCTGTAAACTAATAAACACTATGAAAAGATCTTGTCAGTGTTTTCACTCAGTAATATAATTAAAGACGTACAGCACACAGTATAACCAGAGTGAATACTGACAAATGAAACCGGTGAAATACAGCCTTTTGTCAATTTACCTCAGCCAGGGTTTTATTCATGTTCGTGTAAGTGCTTAAACAGTAGCAAATTACATGCCACCTAGCAGCATGGCTTATGTAAAATCGATGGCAAAAATCTGAATCTTGAGTAACTCTTTTGTCGTGTTGGTTTATTTCATCTGTTCGTGTATTATTTCATTCATCTGTACCCAAGGAAAAACGTTTTCTAGCTATAAACCAAAACACTAGTCGATAGGTACCTGGAATTTGAGAATGCGTTGTGTTGCCAAAATGTTGTTGCTGTTGTTGTAGGCCACATGATGCTGGGGAGTAAGTTTTGGTGATTAGTAGTAGTAGCTTGTTCGTCGCTGGGAGAAACATGAAACAGGAGCAGACTGATCACATCTTGTAGGATAGGATAAGGGTAAGGGGCGAAGTTAGAGGGGCTTTACCCTCAACTACTATGTGATAACATATAATAGCAGACACCTGGAGTATCGGGGATAAAACCAGAGCAGCTACGACAGTGTGACAGCTGGCAAATTTATTTATTTATTTATTTGATTGGTGTTTTAGGCCTTACTCAAGAATATTTCACTTATACAACGGCGGCCAACATTATGGTGGGAGGAAACCGGACAGAACCGCAGTATTCTAACTTCTCATGTAAATGTTTAAAGGAGAAGAAAACTTAAAAACATGATACTATGGGCTGAAAAGAACACATTTTTTTCTATCTGGTGGTGCCTGCTGCACAATTTTGCGATTTATCCTCGCCATACACGTTAAGTCTGAAAACGGCAAAGCTGACATAAATCGCTGAGTTCATCGCGTCCTCCATCTTTAATATCGTGTAATTTATGCTGGGAGTGTGTTGGCTCTCGGCCAGTGAGAGTCGTTAAGACTACCGGCTTGTTCGTGTAAACTTGGAACCTACGTCCAACAATCCGCTTTCCCGATCGTCAAGCGGAAAACGAACTGTACTGTTCGCTACCTTCTGGGAATAACAGTTCTACCGGAAATGTACGAACTGCACTTCGGAAATTTCCGACGGAAAATCTCCTCCTTACACAGAAAACTTCAGGAATAGTTCTTAGGAAAAATGGAGTCACCCACTGCGGATTTTGGCGCTGACTTTATTTATAATTTATCAACTTGAGGTACATATTAGAATTTTTTTATGGCATGCACCTGCAAGGAAATGCATACTCTTTTCAATGGTATTTGTTGGTAATTTAAGTTTTCTTCTTCTTTAAACAGTGGCAACTTGAAAACCGGATAGCATCATGGCTAACGTAAAATCCAGGTGCATCACACATCACTGGTCTAAATTTACTTAAAATGCTACAAGTAATACGTGTATATCCTCAGTTACATTAGGGTGAATGTAGTACATATCAGTGTCCAGATAATAGATTAGCTTATTTTTGTTTTAGCTTACTGTGCAGAAACCTTGCACTGATTCAGTTTGCCGCTTTACGGAGCGTGACATAGACTAGTGCCGTAATGTAAGATAATATTTGTTTGCCGTCATACTTATACATGTAACTCAATGCACAAATGTAGGTTTCCAGCAATAGATGAAATATCAAAATTACGAACCAAGCTTCATGCGGCTAAAAATATTTTTTTCTTACTACATGTGGATTCATCCGAATATATGTCTTACCAGAGCAATTGATAGCTAGCTATTAATTGCTATTACTGTCTTATGTTTGAAATTTAGTTCAAATACACAATTCTGACGGCAGTGATAGATCGATGGCCTCATTTATGACTTGGTTGCTACACAGGTATTACATTTTACTGGTAGTTTCCAGAACCACGCTTGGTAATGGCGGGTGCTTAAGCTAAAGCACACGGAGAAGATGGCATTGTAGCATGTGCCATTACCTCTGTCACTATTAGACCCTCAAAATATATGCATCGTCTTTTCTTATCAGAGACAAGTCCAACTGAGATCTGAGTTAATCTGCTCTTAACTTGCCGAGGTCTATTCCACTTCATGGAGGAAAGCTTATATATTTGGCAGAGAGTGCCAATGTGCAACATCTAAAGGGTATATATTTTCTCGTGTCGATCGAAGCAAAGTGTTCTCACTGTCAGGATGCCTAAAGCTGACCTTTACGCGGGAGCCTTTAATGTGCGGGATTTGACAGAGGGGAATCCCCCTTATCATGCCTCTCCTTGACCCAGGTTTTGTTGTTGGGCAGAAGATCTATCAGGTTACTGGATCATTCACGTGGATGGTTCTTCTCACTTCTTCTCTAGATCACCGCATATCAAAGCCATTTGACCTGTGTGACAGAATTAAGCAGTCATGAGGCATCGGCTCTTGCTGTCCTTTCGAAGATGAAGTACGAACGCAATCAAAGGAATTACAGGGATTTAATGGCGGATTTTCCTGCTAAGCCAGGATCGAGAAATGATAAGAAATATTTCAAATCTCCGAAAAGGAACTCGTTTATAGTATCTTTTTTCGAAGGAGGCATCCATGTCACTTTTACAGTTCAAAGTTACATTTGATTTCACATGAAAGGCTTACATGTAAGATCATTAATTTGCTGTCAGCGAGTTTCTTTGCTTTTTCGGCTACGATGAAGTAGTGGCAAAGGAAGACATTACTCTTATTGGGTATTGGCTTCTGGAAAAACAAATCGTGCACAATGCAAGATTTAAGAATGTGTGTTTCATTCAAATCCATGATCATTACGTGGATCCATGTAGAAAATATCATCCCACAGCGTCAAATTGTGAACTTGTTTAACAGTTTTTGCAGCTACTAAAGGCATCACACTCTAAGTAATGACATTTAAAGCAGTTTATGGGGATAGCCTTTGGTGTGATTATATGAGAAATATGTAGCAATGGACAATCTAATGACATAAGTTACTGTCCATCCTGTAATTTTCTGTATTGTATATATCTGCATAAATCACTTTCTGCTGGCAGACTAAGAGTACACTCAAATATTTATTACATGAGATGACAACACAGTATTTTAAGCAATTCCAGACCAGAGAAATTGTAATACTGCTTTATCAAAAGTGTTTGGGAGCTTGTCGTTGCTACTTTATAAGCATTTACATTTGCATGAAAATCAGAATACCAACCTAAATAAGGTAAATTGACGAGAACTTGGACAGATTGCCAACTATCACACAGTTGTTTCTACTCTGGTCATTTAGTCTTTTATGTCAGGTAAAATTCTCATTGTGCACTTTCCACCTGTATGGCGTCTCTAAGCTCTATGTGTAGACAGAAGGAGAAAGAGAAAATGTTGCTTTGAGTTGTAGCTGGGTTTCGAAACCAAGTACAGGCTCAACAATAGTATATATTATTACGCGTCTGCGACAACTCTTTCATTCACTCTTCGAATATAATAGGCAGAATTGTTGCTGCCAACAGCCTTTGTAATCATCTCACAAATGGCTTCCAACATCTTTTCCATGCTTGTCGTGATCATCTTACGAATGAATTGGTTGATGTAAACTGTACTTACTTGGACAGTAATCTGTTAACGGGAATTACACGTAGCAGTCAAAAGGCAAACAGACTGCCCACATTCAATTAATATAGATGGACAATCTCTCTAAAATGTATTTCTTATTTATTTATTTGTTTATTTGGTTGTTGTTTTACGCCGTTCTCAAGAATATTTCACTTATGGGACGGCTGCCAGCATTATGGTGGGAGGAAACCGGAGACAGCCCGGGGGAAACCCACGACCATCCATAGGTTGCTGGCCAACCTTCCCACTTACGGCCGTAGAGGAAGCCAGCATGAGTTGAACTTGAAATCACAGTGACCGCTTTGGTGAGAGGCCTAAAATGTATTTCTGATTTCTGATTTTTTCCTCCCGCCATCATGCTGGTCGTAAAACATCAATCAAATAAATTAAATCGGCATGTGTTTAAGTAACTTTGTGAAACCCCTCCCACTTTGCTTATCAAATCCAGTGAAAATCCCTAGATCCATTCTCAGAGCACTTGTATTTCTGAATGCCCAATGCCAGTAAAGTGCCTTCACAGTTTGGAATTGTGTGTATTCTCTGCACTATTTGGAAAGGCTTAGTGTTGGTCTGCACTTTGTATAGACAATAGTGGCCAGAATATTGTAAGTAAATATGGACAGAGCGTCCAGAATCTGACTGTGTCTGTTTCCGCTTATCCTTGGGCTAATGGCCCATTTTCATCGTGTTAAATTATTTTGCCACATTGGCGATATGAACAGTTCCTATCAAAGCGCAACAGAGGTACATATTTTATTATCGACAACATATATACTAGCACTGGACATGATTTGAATTCTGATTTCACTCATTCGCATAGAACGTACTTTGCTCTTTTCGAACATCACCGAATACTGTTGACTGCTTCTCTTTGCATGATTCCGCGCTAATTTCGTAATTTATTTACTTTCTTAATTCTTTGGTGGTTTTTGTTAGAAGTCGTGTGGGGAATTGGGCTTGGGAATGTTGACCTAGATCGTCCATATTTGTTGACGACTGGTATACGAATGTCTGCTGCGACCTATACATTTCAATATAATTAAAGACTCACAGTATATAAAGGAAATCAAGAGCAACGACAACTGTGTGATATTTGCTGAATGGTCACACCTGACCAATGAATCCCGGCCTTTGTCAATTTGCCTCAGGGGTTCATTCTAACTGTCTAACAAATGGAAAGTAATAGCTGCACATGTACAAATTCTGAATATGATAGTGGGTTAGCCTGACTCTGCAGTGTTGTAGCCAATACGGAAGCATCCCTGGTTTAATCCATTGTGAAATTTGGTGATTCCACTGCAATGATAGACGATCTCAAGGTAGCCTCTCTACCAAGGGTTCAGTGCATCCATCAAGTATGCAATAAAATGAACTTGACAGACCAGTGTATGAATGTTTAGATGGTTTGGAATGCACCTTGCTGTGGATTCGTAGAAAAGGGAAATAGCTCGAAAGTAGTGGAAAGGGTTAACAATCCAGTAATCGGACCGCAGATGTATTCTCTCTTGTTCACCGCAATTAATTTCCTTGTGCACTTAATCATACGCATGAGAGCTGGGTACAAATAGATGCTCATGTCTCTAGGGAACATTGGAGATGAGGCTAAATGAAAATCCACTCCATATGTCCGTTATTATCGCTAAGAGAGTAGCACTGTTCTTTGCAGGATGACGGTATGGATGATAAAACTACACACATTTTTGGTAGATTGTGTTTCTTGTACCTGACAGCATAGTATAATGGTACCGGCAATGTCATTCGTTTTGCCGACAAGAACACATACCAGAAGCATCAGGCTGACTTGGATACAACATTTCTGCATTTCATAGTTTATCAAACTGTACATGTAATGCATGACCTCATCGATTACCCAAGGTAAATGCTTTAGGATTTACAGTGCAATTTTTCTGGAAATATGGGTCCTATTAGTATTAGATTTAAAATATTTTATCAACTAGCAATTAATACCTTCGACCTCCATTTCCAAATATGTAAAAAAATATGGCGGGCTATTATAAATCCAACTTAGCATGAGAATGTCCGAAGACGACATTGTGGCATTTTGATATTTTTTAAAACTAAATTATCTTCGAAACTCATCATTTATGGTTTCCTGATTAACAAATGTAAATCTTTATAGTTTCCGATTAGCAAATGTAAATTTATTGAAAGAAAGTGTGCCTATTTGTATGGCCAGATTCTTTACAGAATGCCTTAATTATACAAGGGAACATAATAGCACCACTCCTCTTTCTATTCACATCACTTACCAGTCCCTCTTATATATAGACTTTCCCACTGACTCATCCTGTCCCAAGTGGATTTATTTGACGGGTGTTTCAAGAATAACAGCAAACTGGAAACCAAAATTCCCTTGTATTTCAGAATAGCAACGTTTCGGTGTGAGTCTTAACATCTTTTTCAAGCATGTGGTGAACAAACGAGGAAGAGGTATTTAACACAGTATAAGGAACACTTATATGAGAATAGGCTAAACATAACAGTGTAATACACTGAGGAGTGAAGACTTAATAAGCAATATTAGAACAACAGTAATGTTATCGTATGTTGAAGTTTGCTATTAGTGTCCTATGTTAATGTCTTCCATGATTTTGTTGGCACTGGTTCGGTCGTTCTGTTGCGTACAATGGGTTATGTAGTGACTTTCTGTCAGCTCTGACTTGCCTCTGTCAGCATAGTTGACGGTTTACGGTTTCAATAGGCAATGTATTTTTCTAGGTCAAAGATTCTGATTACCCTCCTAGCCGCGTTTGAGAGGATTCAACTTTGTTTTTGTTCAGTGACATGATTTGACATATATGTACTGGTCAGTGTGGTTAGTTTTCTGTAGATTGCTAGAGCACTGCCTTGTGATCAGGGTATCCTGTCAAAAAGTAAAAGATAATGGTAAACCTTTATGTGCCTCTGCAGGCTTGTTATAATTACTGTGTATCTGTGGTACATATGTTCTTTATGTTTTGTACACTTTATAGTTTGCAAAGGTAGATAAAGGTGATAAATACTGAGTTACCAACAAGAAAAAGGGTGACATATGCTCAGTTGCCAACAAGTAACCCGCTCATATGATGTGTTACCAACCAGTAAGGTTGATAGATCCTGAGTTGCCAACAAGTAAGGGTAATGTGTGTTGAGTTACCATCAACAAGGGTGATAAGTGCTGAGTTTATAGGCGTTTCTTCTAATTCGATCAGTCGAATTCGATTAACTACAGGTTAGTGAGAGCTGGGTTAAAGCATACAACCTCACTTGTAAGGGTTTAGTCGCTTACTGGGAGAATTTGATGTGCTGTAGATCGAAACATGTCCGTGCTGGAAATAAACATTACTGTGTGGGGTATTGAAATCAAAAGAACAGCAAAACAGTAAAAATATGCAACATGGGCTCAGAATGCCACAGGACGAGAATATTTTAAAAAGTCAAGAATATTTTGACTGGATTTCTCCACATTCAAAACACACATTTGTGAATGAAAAATCTGTAGACATTTTAGTATCTTTGATAGTTCATCAGTTTTTCATAACTGTACTCACATATATTTTAATAGGTGGTCATTTGTTTGCCGCACTTCGGATGTTGAAGACTTTCAGATTATTAAGAAGCATATTTATGTATTATCCATCTAACCGCAAAGCTTTTTGTATGGTCTTAACACGGGTAAAAATCTCTAGGTAAAAAATCCACGGGACACCACTGAGGAATAGATACGCGTAATCTCTCTTTCACAAGATCCCCTGTCTTCTATTTGTTTTCAAGCTAGTGGCGCAATGCCAATCCCCTGAATGAGGAAAGAAAGTGTGCTCCAAATGCTTTGGTTTATTGTTTCCCTATGTTCTGGTAGAGTGGCCTTTTTATGAGTTTTTTTTCTGCGATGAATGCGAAGGAGTAAAATGTCAGCTGTTTTATGCATCATGCTTTGTATTGTATGTCTGAGCGTGTTGCTTGACAGAAATGTACTGTCGGAGCGATAGGTCATCAGACCTAGACCCTTTGCTAAGACCAGTTTGGGTTTTATAACCGTTGATCCTTTTTCGTATGTTATGTTGTCTGGATTGCAATTGCCCTCAGTTAAAACATGTCGAGTTCAAGACCACAAGTTTTCAGCGAAAAAATGATATTTTGCCCCAGTATATGTAATATATAATCTGACAAAACATGAATTAACACAAATACACAGGGAATAACCTTGGAAGAATGAGAAACTGCAATACCTCTTAAATCAATATATATATATTTATAGTTAATGAAAAGATGCGTAAGACAATTGAAAACAAAGAAGACTACATCGGCTTGCAGAATTTCTAAAACACCTTCAAGAATACGAAACCAACAAAGGCGTTGCCGCTCAGAAAACACGTAGCACAACTGACACCGCTCGGCAGTAATACTAGCCTTCTACAATACGTCAGATGGAGTTGTTTTGTTTACATTGTAGCTCTCAGCTGTAGGGAAGATCACGGTGAAGGTAAACAAGCGAGAGAAGTGTTGCAAAAGAAAGAAGTGGTGTACAGGACTGGGTTTCCCCACAAATAGTAGAAACAAATCAGTGTTTATATAAGGAGGAATTTGGGTTAGCACATTGCCTGTGCTATTACATACATTGTGTCTGTCTTATAGATTTTAAACCTACGAATATATTTAACGGCAGTGATACAAGCTTACGTTGATTGTATGGAACATGGAACAGGCAAATAAGCAAATCAGCTGTGATAGCATGTCTTAACAAATCTTATACCCCCTTTGACACACAAACGAGCATCTACCTGTATTATACATGCTTGGGATGAAAGTCTTCCTTTCAAATCGGTTGTTTTACATTGGAGGCAATAACTACTATTTAGAAACAAACCCAATTCAGAAGAACCCAACTAGACGCTAGTATTCAGTGACAGAATTATTGAAGCTGAAATTTGGCAAAACAGGGAGGTGAGGCGACGAATGAACACAGAATCAGTGGTCGTATTGGAGCTGTGAGCAAACATTTCTTGATCAATATATTAGTGGGGCCTCCGTGGCTCAGTTGGTTAGCGCGCTAGAGAAGCGTGATGACCCAGCAGTTTCTCACCAATGCGGTCGCTGTGAGTTCAAGTCCAGTTCATGCTGGCTTCCTCTCCGGCCGTACGTGGGATGCTCTGTCAGCAACCTGCGAATGGTCGTGGGTTTCCCCGGGGCTCTGCCAGGTTCCCACCCACCATAATGCTGGCCGCCGTTGTATAAGTGAAATATTTTTGAGTCCGGCGTAAAACACCAATCAAATCAAATAAATCAAATCAAGATACTAGTAACAGTGTATCTTTGACTTTCAACTATTTTAACTTCATAGGACTATAGCTATTGTCTCAGACGATTTCGTCCATACGTGGCTCTACTTGACTAATGCTAAGTCAGATCATTGGGTATCGGTTATACCACTCTAGCTGTTATCATTACGTGAGGATTAATATCTCACAATTTTATTTTTCCAAAGATATGAGTCATTAAAAAGTCCAAATTAAAAGTGGGGGTTTAGAGAAAATGATATAGTTGTTATGTAATGAAGGATATTATGGAAAACGGGTGCGGCCACTAGCGTTCTGGAGACACGTCTTTTAAAAGATGTGGCTCCAGAGTACGAGTGGGCGCATCCGTCTATATATTGATATATATCAATCATTTTAGTATTTGTCAAGGCGATGCCAAATACCCACCGCTTGCTCTTTCACTCGAAACATTATAAATATATATATAGTTCTTTTTTGGTTTCCTTTTGTTTATATATATATATATATATATATATATATATATATATATATATATATCCTGTACACCACTTCTTTCTTTTGCAACACTTCTCTCGCTTGTTTACCTTCACCGTGATCTTCCCTACAGCTGAGAGCTACAATGTAAACAAAACAACTCCATCTGACGTATTGTAGAAGGCTAGTATTACTGCCGAGCGGTGTCAGTTGTGCTACGTGTTTTCTGAGCGGCAACGCCTTTGTTGGTTTCGTATTCTTGAAGGTGTTTTAGAAATTCTGCAAGCCGATGTAGTCTTCTTTGTTTTCAATTGTCTTACGCATCTTTTCATTAACTATAAATATATATATACTGACTAAAGAGGTATTGCAGTTTCTCATTCATGTTTATATATATATATATATATATATATATATATATATATATATATATATATATATATATATATATATATATATATATATATATATATAAACAAAAGGAAACCAAAAAAGAACTATCAGTTTATTATCTGGGTTTGTCTCCTTTATAAACACAAGTGTAAGAGAGAGGGTTTCACATAGATACAGATATATAAGTGGATGGACAGAGATGCAAAGACAATGGGAAGGGAACTCAGTTCTGAGAAAAGACGGTCACTGGGGCAATATTATATCAATTCACTAAACCTTGAACTAATAACTACATACCATCTAGAATTTCTTTCATTGTTGTAAAAAAAGAGGCAACAGCCTGGAGGCTTTGATTATGCAGCAATATGAACACAGTTTCCAAGGAAGGGTTAGTGATCAAACCTTTAATTAGATCTGCTAAAAAAAATTTCCTTGCATTATTGTAAGTTTTGCAATGAAATAACAGGTGTGAGAGGGAATCCCCCACTAAACAGGTCTCACAAAGACCTGAGTCGTGCTGGTTGAATCTATGTAAATAGGAATTCACTGGGAAATGACCCGAGACCAGTCGGTGAACAAGGACATCGGCCCGTCTAGTAGGAAGCTGAACAAACCGAGAGGTTACAAACGGACACATTTGATGGAAAAATCTCCTTTTCGTTTTATTATCACAGTCATACAGCCACAAACCAACGAAAAAGCTTGTTAATTTCAATTTTGATATTGTAAATTATCCTGATTTGGATAGCAACATACCAAAGGGTCCTGCATATGACATATACATATCTTGCTTTGTAGCATTTGTCAGATCTTGCGTAAATTGTGATAACTTTAATCTGCGTCACATGTTGTTAGTTCAAAAACTAGTTTGTGAAGGATACTCCATCAAACGCGTTCAGAATCTCTGGCGATCTGCATTGTGATCAACCACATAGACGGCGCTGTTATCCTTATGTACATATCTGTTGCCTACATGGTATTTAACAACATAGATGGCGATGGTTGACGAGCATAACCGTCTATCTTGTAGACAGCTTTTATACAGATCAGCATGCCATGTGTAACATCATAGACGGCGCCTCTTGTAGTATGAGATTCTTACATATTAACAAGGAAGACGCAATCGTCCGTTACTTTTGAATCACAATCTGTTCGGTTAAGGTCTGTAGCGCTTGTCATTTTCGAACTGTATCTAACACCGCTTAACCTGGGGCTAGGGGCCGTAAAGGCAGCCATGCTCATTATATCTGCATGATGCCTTTATGAACAGTTGCAATCAAAGTGCGACTGAGATACCTTGTTTAATTGTTATTTGACTTGGAACTCATTCGTGGACTACGAATTTGAACTTTGATATGGAATTCATGCCTGGAATATCCACTGTCTGCCCGGCATCATTAAAAACTGATGAGCGCTTCTCTTTTGTGTGTCACCGGCTTTATTTCCTATTTGTACAATTTCTTACATACCTTTGTCTTTGGCAGCTAGTATTAAACGTTGTTTTGGAAATGGATCTTGCGATTATCGACATGGAACGCCCTTTACGGACTACGAATGATATACGAATGTCGGACATGACGCTAATATTTTAGTTGGTTCATCACTTCTGAAACAGAAACATCTTTCATGAGGAGGCCTGCCTTTGCGAGTGCGTCAGCTTGCTCGTTACCAGGGATCCCAACATGACTCTGTACCCACTCAAAGAATACAGAGAACCCTTCGAGGGCTAGAGAAGTATATAGGTATAAAACTTCAAGGACAACTGGTAAGCATTTGGTGACATTCGGGCATTTTAAAGATTTCAAGGCAGATAGGGAGTCACTTAATATAACACATTCAATGGTTTAAACACGTTAAGAAACTGGAGAGCCATTAGAAAACCCGTTAACTCTGCAGAGTTAACGGACACGTAGTCAGATAACCTGGACTTGTTACCATAATTAAGTTCTGGGATGCTTATGCTTACTTACGGGTATCAGGGCATTTCGAGGCATCGGAAAAAAACAGCAAATACTCTGAGCAATTTTTTTTTAATGTAATCATTACAACACATTCTGCTGACGTGTGAAGGGTCAGACTTCTTAACCTGTGACAACAATTCAAACGAAATGTTCGGGATACAAAGATGCCAGGGTGGGAAAGGAGGAATAATATAGCCTTGGACCATAAGTTGGTCAGCATCAGATCTCTGGGAGATATTGTTACCCCGGAGCTTAAAAGGTTGGGGATCTTTAGATTGTCTTCATATAAGACATCATTCACAGATGCCTCCAAAAACACTCCGGATTTCCAGTGACGGATTTAAGTATAGTAACATATTTTAAAGTACGGAACTGACTTCTAATGTATAATGGCCATTCATTACACAGTACCTGAAGCACATTGAGCTGTGTTGTCATCAAACTCCCTGTGTATATCCGGAGAGCAGCACATTGTACGGCATCCAGTTTAGCCTTAAGGGAAACACATGCTGAGTCGTACGCTTCACAACAGTAATCTAAATGTGTTCGGATAAGGGTTCTATACAGAAGTAACAAACTGGTCTTATCTCCTCCTCATGATTTCCCGGAGATATTCAAGACCTTTTGACATTTTGCAGTTATGAAAATGATATGTTCGGACCACGTGACGTGCTTGTCGAAGATCATACCCAGGTATTTGAATTTAGAAGAGACTTTAATCACCCTGCCATTAAGATATAGCAGGGGCAGGTAGTTAGGTCGCCTCTAAGTAAACACACTATGTTTTCACGTGTGAGAACTTGAATCCCCACAACTTACTCCACTTCAGGATGTTCCTGTTAGATGTACCTTGAAGCCACAGATAGATTTTCAGAAACGTACCAAACAGTTTTATCATCCGCAAAAAGTGAGCAGTCCAGTTTAGGATTAACTTCTGTACGTAAATCATTTATTGCTATATTAAACAGTGTAGGTGAAAGAACACTTCCTTGCGGAATACACCTTAGAATACTCTCTACCTATTCTATCTCTCAGGGAGCGATTTGACAAAAAACGTCGTATCCAGCCCAACATTTTACCATCTATACCAATGGCTTGGATTTAAATAAGTAGCTCCCCTCTTCACAGCAGGTCATATGCCTTTTCTATATCTAAAAAGACAGCAAGCACCTTTTCTTTATTAATGAGTAAACGTCTTATTGTATTTTTTTTACAGTGACCACATGGTGAGTAGTACATTGATTCCTACGGAATCAACTCTGAACTTTGGCAAGCAAGCCATTTTTATCTAGAAACCAAGTTAGGCGAGTGTTTATCGCTTTCTGGATAATCTTGCACATATCAGACGTTAAAGCAATAGGACGATATGACTGCGGAGAAGTTGGGTTCTTACCAGGCTTAGCTACCATCTTCACCTGGTGGCGAGCCCTTTGTTGTATGAAGGGCCTGTTTTAACTCAAAAAGAGAAAAGTCTTCATTAATTGGCATGTCGTCAAATGCAGTGTTGTCAGATTGTTGATTTTTTTCTATGTCGTCTTTACGTGACAAGAAGTCAGCATCATAATTGTTTGAACTAGACACACAAGAGAAATTGTCATTCAAGATGAACTTTTCACCGTTTGTGACAGAATATTCATCACCACATATAAGGGTGGGAACATTGTTATTCCTATTTCTTCCACCAATTGCTCTAACCTGTGACCACACAGACTTCACTGATGTGTTTCTAATAATGGAGGAGCAGTACTCGCGCCAGTGGAGCTTCTGAGCTCGCTTAATGACACTTTGAGCCTCTGCCTTACACCTTTTGTATGTTATAATATCTTCCAGTGATCCTGACCGTTGTGCTTTGCTCTTGGCTCACTTTCTGTTTCTGATGGCGTCAGCGCACTCATTGCTATGCCATCACCAGACGTACGAGGAACTGACTTTCTAGCAGCAGAATTGATAGCCTTAACCACATTATTTGCAAACACATCAACATCTTCACTAAAAGATTGTTTGTAAGCGCCAGTTTACATTTCTTTCTATATGTGAACCAATCAGCTTTGTTAATTTTCCATCGAGGGGGATAACCTTGATGGTTAGTGTGAGGGCAGACTCCAAAACTAGTAACAACTGGAAATTGGTCGCTACCACATGGAGAATCTTGATCTACCGAGCAAGACGACGCGGCCGCCAAGTCATTCGAACACAAAGTGAGGTCTATTGCTGACAAATTTCCGGTGCGGATGTCCAATCGAGTGCCTGACCCATTATTCAGAACAACAAGATTATTTTCCTCGATAAACTCACAAACTACTTTAGCACTGGCATCATTATGAGAGCAGCCCCACGCCATGTGATGAGAATTAAAGTCCCCACAGATGATATAGGATCCCGTCAAAGTGCTGACCAGGGAATTTAAATCAGTTAGTCGTAGCTTGTTCCAAGGGTTGTACAGATTAACAACATAAACTGGCTTCCGCGTGGACAGAGCTAACTGACAGCATTGATATTCAAAAGTATTGAATACAGGAAGCTTTACCTCTGTGTATGAAATGCCATCTTTGATGAATATAGCTAGTCCACCTTTCGGGGGGAATCCTCTATCTGAGCAGCCTGAAATAGTAAAATCTAAATGAGGTTTAAGGAATGTTTCTTGCAGACAAACCACATGTGGCAGGGTTTCCATATTGGATATACATAATTTAAATTCTTGGTCGTGGGCACAAAGAGACTGGATATTCTCTTGCAGAATTGTCAGCGTCATTAGGTAAAGAAGAATTACGAGACAATTTTGATACACGGGCTTATGATCCCTTATTTACGGGGAGTATTTCTTTGTTTTATGACAGCCGAGAGCTCTGCTGGGTCAGCAACGTCACCCCCAAGATGGCGATTGGTACACTCAGTTATAAAGTCAATGACCTCAGTACTTTTAGATGCATTTATTTTGATACAATGGAAAATGATTTCAGTGAATAGCGTCACTACACTGGACAATGAGGCTGGTGAAATGACATCTGATTGCACAGCTACTTCCGCTTCGGTTTGTATAGCAATGCTTTTCACCACTTCCTTCTGCAATGGACAGCCAGCGTAAGGAGCACTGTGTCCACCTCCACAATTGGCACACTTTGGCATTTCTTTATTAGGGCAGGACTCATAATCATGAGCTTGGCCGCAGCGTGGACATCTTACCTTATCTATACACTCGGAGGCAATATGGTTTAGGCGCTGGCACCAGAAACACCGCAAAACAGGGGGTTTTAAGGTTTCACTGTAAACATCTTATAGCCAAGCTTAATTTCTGCGGGGAGAGAGTCAGAATCAAAAGACAACAACAGGGTATCATTACGAGAGGTGCTCCTGTATTTAGTCAATTTCTGAATATGGAAACACTTATATTTTCTCAAACAAGCTAGAATTTCCGCCTCCGTAACTTCGCCCCCAACAGTATAAATATCACTCTTGATGAAGATTTGCTTTGTAGCCGACACTTTACATGCCGTAAAGTGGCACAATATTGTCGAGATTCAGTATTTTTTTAACCTGTCTCTAGTTTGAGCATGAAACAAGGTAATCTTTGGACTGAAGAGTCCTAACATATTTTATGTTGCCCACTGCTTTCTGTAAAGCACTGCTGAATTTTACAGGGTTAATGTTTACAATAGGGGTCTCGCCTTCTGCAGCCATAATCACATTAAAATTCTTTACCTGAGGATCTTGGCTGTTTACAGCCCGGGCCATTTTCCGATACTCGCGGTCTGTACTCTGGGAGCGATCTCTATCTCGTTTACCGCGATAAACTCCAGGAATGTGGACCTCCATGTCTGAGTTGTCGACGTCTTCCATTATAACCTACAGATAGTTATGTCACTAACAATGCCTACTTCTAAAGAGGTCTGGTCCTACAAACTAATCAGTTAGGTGCACTGGACATCGGCATATGTTATATACACACAATTAGGAGAGAGGAAATACCCTGGGGCGACTAAGGGAGAGGGAAAGACGACAGAAACCCCAGTGAAAAAAAGGGTGCAGAAATGTACAGTGCATTTACAGGATTTGAACTTAGCAACCTAAAGAGATTAACCTAATAAGATATAAATTCCTAAATAGCGTTTTAGCCTTACACTAAGTACACATTTACACCAGGCCAGACACCGGCTGTGTTTATACACGACGATAACAAAAACAACGTAAACAAACACAATAATGTAGGAATAATTGAAGTATACAGGCGATTTACGACAAAATAACTGCCTACAGAGAGACAATAACATCTATATACATACATACATACATACATACATACATACATACAGGAGACAAACACAGGCTAGGCAAGGCTTACGCTTCCTAAAATTAAGGAAATATTCCCTGTGCAAAAAAAAAGACAGTCAACCGCAACCAAGGGCCAATAAGCCCTCTCCCATTGACAAATGGGTAACTGAATTTTCTTCATTGCACAGTTACACTCGGCATTTTCTTTGGTCGGTGCTTTGCATTATTTGACAAAAAGAAGTGAACTTCAAAACAGCAAATAGCTAAGAAAGACACAGAGGGAGACACTGCTGAGTGTTTTATCGGTATGCTAATATATACATTGCATAACGCTTCGGCAGGATAGCAGTTTTCCTGACATGTTATGGACATGTGAAAACGTATCAGCTATGAATGATTTATAAACTAATTTTTGTGCTCTGTTCCACACCTATTGTCAGGTCAGGGAGACATAGGCTGCATAAAGTCAAAAAAAAAAAAATAAAGTAAACGAAAATGAAGCAAACATGAAAGGAAAAGCCGCTGAAAACCATTTCTTACTGAGAAATTGTCCTCATGTCGGTTAGAGAGCTCAGATTGTGAACAAACTGTGTTTGTTACCTAGTTTTCTTGTAATTCTTGTGATAGGTTATTTTCCCAAGCTTATGTTTATTTCTGAGTTACTGTGCTCTCATCGACATGGAATTGCAATATTTTGAGGTTTTCTTCCATTTGTATATGTGTTAATGGTGGCATATTCTATTTATATAACTAACAGCATGCACATGCAAATGACAAGAATCATATTTCTGCATTCACTGCCAACAACTGAATTAAACTAAAATACACAAGGTGGTAACGATATTGTGAGTGTGACAATGTTTTGATAAGATAACAAAGGAATGGTTGTGGCTTAACATCCGCGTATTTTGGAGTTGAGTTGTGTACTACTAAAGCAAACTGCATTAACAAACCAATGGTGGAACTGTTCGTGTCATAGACGAAAAACGGAGATTGTGGGATCTTATTGCTAGCATGATAGGTATATTGATTGATTGATTGTTGTTAAGACAAACCATTCGGCAGTAGTTCAGCTGTACCACGTTGAGTGTATTTTTATGTGGTGATTGAACTTGACAGCCACAGTAAATCTATGGTAAATGAGTGAATATCTAAGGCACCGTGTCGTCAGCGCTCATAACAGTGGGATGTATTTGCTAAGTGGTTAACAGCTGTGTTTCTATTTTGTTTCAGGACATAGAAGAAACCCTTTATCACAACAACTTTACTTCCGTGAGCGTGATATTCTGTGGGGATGTTGGCATCCCAGAGCAGGATAGACTTGCTTTTGCAATCTATCAGTTCATCGCCATGTTTGCCGCGCCTACTATCATCATGACCTTTTGTTATGCTAGGGTTATTTACGTTCTTTGGATCAGTTCTAAACGACTTAAGGAAATGACGGATCCGGACGGGTACGTGTCATCTATGCCCTTGTCGAGGAATTATGGCTGCCTGACAGTAACCATAGCGATTGTTGTTTTTCGATAATAAAACAATGCTTTCTGAATCTTTTATCGCCTGTTAGGATTGAATTGCATTTTTATTACTTTTGTTAAAAGCAAAATTTGGTTACAAAATCAATGAAACACCTACAAGTTAAACGTGAAATTGGTTATAAAGTCTACATCTCTAAATGTACCTTAAGTGTTTTTGATCAGAAGATGAAAATCTTGTTTTATCTTTGCCAAATAAAGGTTTTAGTCCAAAGTTTCTTTGAAAGGGGATTAGGCTACAAATATCAATAGCTGGTTTGTTAATCAGATCAATATTTTTACTGAAGATTGTCATCATATGGGTGTTACGAAACCAAAAGTATTTAGAATTTTAATGAGAGGATTTGTTTTATTCACCTTTCGAAAAAAAAACAACAAAAAAAAACTCCAAACAAACTGGGGTTCATACAAAGGCATGCGTGACGGCGTTTATCATTGCTCGGTTACAGGCATGGCAGACTGGTTCCTATGAACCAACCCGACTACTCCTACAACAGAAAGGTCAGAAGTAGCGTTTTCCGCAGAATGAATAAAGAGCACAGTATTGAAATTAGAGAAGCAAGAAAACAGGTAGGTGTACTGTTGTCGGTCCGTCCATATTACATTGTGCGTCTGTCAAGGAATAAAATCTAGAATTATTTGCACGAGCTCTAGAAAGAGTGCAAAAACTCCACGAAGAATTTCTTATAGCTCACCTGATGTTTTCATGAGGATGGAATCACAATTCAGACCTAGCAAAAAAAACTAGTGTATAAATTCAACATTTTGAAAAATATGACACCACATAATAGTTAGTTACCTGGAGGAAAATAAACTTATTAGTTTAATAAGATCAGGAAAATATATACATACTTAACTGCTGAATTAAGTTAACTCGTAAATTTTTGCCCTAACTGGGACCGTAGCCGGATGATTAGTGTTATAGCGCAGCAGAATGGTCTGCCAACAACCTGTGGATGGTCGTGTGTTTTCCCCTCGTTCATGTAAAAGCATTAGCTAGTGTCAAATTTTGTTTTAAAATGATTAAACTATGATAGGCGCTGCTATATTAAGCGATCCACTTCTATTTACCACGTATTATTGATTTATTACAGCTATTATTTAAAATCCTGAATAAATAGAGTAAATACTTGCTTTTTATTTTGTTAGTCTCAAATTTTATAACTTATCCCAACCAAGTCAGGTCGTTCAGTATAGGGAAATTTATGATTTATTGAAAAGCAAATATACTGTAGCATACTGGAAAATAAAACGAAAGACCAATGACTATCTTGTCATCTTCGACTGACATTCATAATATTATCTTATTGCTGGTATAACCAATTTAACTTGAGGGGCTGCTATTGATCTTGCATGGTTTAAACATAAGGCTACAGTATTGAAAACTGCCGGTTGCTATAGGATCGCTGTCAAAAATATTCAGAAGAGACTCACAATTCGCCATAAGTGTAGTAGCACAGCCTATGTCCGTATAGAACGATTGTTGACTATTTACCATTTACAGTGTATGCAGTGCATTTCAATTTTCATGATCTACCGTAAAAAAACAATGAAATAAACAACCTAAGGATGTAACGAAACACGCACACCACTTCACATTCTTCTTACATATTTGCAGACTGGTTAAACCAATAGTTTAAGCTTTGTAAAACGAGTTAGGTGACAGTACAAACAGCTGCAAAGTTTTCTCTCTGTAAGGCTGAAGAACAACTCGAAGCATGGTGCATAATGATAAATTACAAATGTAACATGAGGTAACTATGACTATTATCGATTCCTAATATTTTTCGACGAAGTATTAAGCAAGTTTTAGCTAATTTACTTTATAGGCCACTCTGAAAAATTGTCAGTGATTCTTAAGTTTTGCACTGTGGTTTATTTTGACCATGGAGTCTTGGTTTAGATTTAATCTGGTCGGCGTCACTAAACTATTGCTTATTTTATTTCCTTAATTTTTACATTACATTCCCTCTGTTTAACTAGTTAAAAATTAGGTGAAGTGTCATAAAGTCAATTCAGGATGGCCCTTATTTTAATAAAAACGGAGTCCAGATCAAATTACCAAAAAACCTGTTTCATAAACAGAACTCGCAAATTCGCAAGATGATCAGTTGATGATATCCTTATATACAATATGAATAATGACCATAAAAGAATAAAATTATACGAGTTCGACTTTCTTTCTTCTGTGCTGTACAATAGCAAGATGTGGGTAAAATATATGTGTCATGTATCTTTCCAAGAATGTTATCATCCGCTTTCTGATCATGAAGTACCTTACCTACATCCGGAAGAACAGGTTAGCGTATTTGAATATGTATTTCAATACCGTAGATGTGAAGACGGCTGAAGTATTATAATCAATCTATTTTCAGGTGATAAAAATGCTGATGACCGTAATCGTCGTTTTCCTTTTATGCTGGGGACCAAAACTTATTCTCCGAATTTTGCTGAAGAAAAAGCACGAGTATCTGTATTTCAACGCCGTATTTGTTGCAAGGGTAAGAGAATGACGTGTTGAGGCAAAGAAAAGAGTAAAATGAAGTGCATATTTGTACATATATCAGATGAAAGAAGATTGAACGTTTTCGAATATTTCGATTTGTTTTTAAATTATTAGACCTGTTAGTCATTCAAGTGAAACACTTTGGGGATTGATGGGACCAATCCTGTAGTATCCATGTATTTTGCGAGTGATTGATACATATATACATAATTTTATTGAAGAAGTATAGCAGTCTGAGTGTTAAGATGTTGATGTGATGTCATTGCTCGCAATATCTAATATTTCACAAACATTTTACTTGGTTGAAGAAAAAAAAGCAGACTAAGTAATAATTGGAGCTATTTTCCTGTACAGTGTTTAATGGTATATGTATGACATAAACTTCATGTTGGTGATTTCTTTGCATTTAATTTACCTGATTAGTTGTTTACTAGATCATGTGAATTTACCAAGAATAAATAAGACAATTCAGTGTAGCATTTAGTGTTTCGTCAGAGTGAAAAAATTTTTTTTTGAGCATTTAGTATTAATATTTCAGCATTTTCAGCATTTAGGAATTAATATTGCTTCCCGTAAAATCAAAACTTTTAGCGATATATTTTCATATTTTCAGCAGCATATAATTTGAAGAACAAATTAGTCTCCAATCGTAGTTTGAAGATAGTTAAGCTCTAGGTCTGTTAACTTAAGGGAGTGCACACATCCATATATAGCTGATTATTTGGACTCGGAATGAATAGGGGTAACGACAAAAGGAATTACAGTGATCCTTCTCCTGGAGAATTAACCCACACAGACTCATTGGCCATGTGGTGTCCATTGTCTTGATTGATAAGCTGTTTTTGTCTGTTCATGCTGATGGCTTTCAGTAGGTACCTCATTATGTGTCCTGTTTTGTTCACCGATACAATGACTTTACGAAATACTAAATAACTAGAATTAGGTTCGTAACGGCCACTTAATAGACTTCAGCTCCATTATTGTGTGTACTTCTTGTCTTCTTATATTAGGATCTCAGTGACATTAACTAATGAAAGAGGCATTGAATGTGATAACTTAGATGCCTTGCATAAGAGAATACCGAGCTATTCACTTGTGGCAGATTCTTTTCTTGTATATTGGTTCACCATATATCGTTGGTTTTTTGGGGGGGTGGGGGGGGGGGGCAGTTTGGAGTTGATTTCTCGTTCTGCCTGGATCGTTTTGTCAAGTGGTACCTTATCATTTTCTCCATACGGTGCTTTGCTATAATGTGCTTGGCTCCTTTGAAAATTGTGATGACTATCCCGCGATGAGCCGACCAATTAAATCGGAAGTCTGGGACGAGAAACACTGACCTGCGCCAAACTGAAAGACGTCGAATGTCAACAGTTTCCCACTTACCGCACTGTCGTCGGTGCTCTGGTTTTAATCTCTAAGATGTTGTCTTTTATATTAAGAATTTCGTGAAATTGAGTGACGATTACAGATGTGCATATGGATATTCACAACGTTCAGTTTTGCATTTATATTCTTAATATAGAGACACCTTGAGGCGGTAACTGGATAGTCATTCCGTTGCATTCGTACTGGCTAACTATCTCGTTGCGTTCATTCCATTTTTTAATATTTAAGTCTTCATATACATTTATATGAGTTCGCAATTTGTAAAACTTGTCATCCCTAATTTTCACATAGAAGTGCTCACATTGCAACATCTCATGGCGATTATTAAGAGATTTCGGCATTTGATAATTGAACAACTTAACAAAAAACCCAACTAATTTGTCTGCTAAAAAATATCGTTTTGTTCTCTTTTCAGATTGTTTTTGACTGCCTTCCCTACATACAGTCCTGTCTCAATCCTATAATATACGGATTCATGTCTCGGAACATTCGAAAAAGCATGCGCATAGCCTGTCAGACTTACGTCAAATGCCCGTACACAGTGACGCGGATTTGGAAGCGGGACGTGTACACCGGCAAAGAGTTGGACTCTGAATGTCGAAGTAACGGCACCATACCAAGCAGTTCCAGCAAAACATCACACCGATCTTCGAAAAGCAGCGGATACTACGAAGAAAGCACGCTACAACTGTAATTATTATGTGGAAGTGTAGGTCTGCTGGCTGTATGCGCTCTATGCTATATTATCGTCCACAAAAAAACATGCGTTTTTGTTTTTGCCGTAGGTTTCGCCACCTTCAGAATTGTTGACAAACCGTGCAGAGAAAATAAAAGCCAATTGGTTAACAGGCACCGGTGGTATCACGAAGACCTGACTTCAGTATATATAGAGGGTTAAGCGGGTCTAGACTTTAAACAGAGTGAACAACCTGTGCAACTTCTGAACAAAGAAATGTGGAAAAGACATATATTTATTTGGTTATATATGTAATACTTATATATAAGGAAAAATCCTTTCTCGTCGGAAGAAACGTGAGAGACGTGTACCTGTGATCATAACCGAAAAAAAAAACAAAAGCAAAAAAAAAAAACAATACAGGCCATAGTCTCTGAATACAATCTACATTGTATAGAGAATTATTGAGGTAACATTTCATCGAAAGTCATCTACTGAAGTCCATTCATATTTCCTGACATTTTCACTAAACTGACCTAGTTAGGTTTGGTAAGTTCCATGTAGCTGAAAAACGCCGTTGTTTTGATCTGTGTAGTTTGTTTTGGTTGTCCACAACGTTCTCAAGAATATTTCACTTATGGAAGGCGGAAAAGGAGCAGAGCCTTGGGGAACCACTGCACGTTTCCATAGACCTTAGACGCCTTCTGATATAACGTCACAAAAGGATCTGAACCTGTCATCTCATCAGTCATCGTGGACAGCGATGACCCTGTTTTGTGCATTTAAAGTTGTGGTAATGCATTATAAAAAATATATTGGTATTTACTCTGGAGAAACTCTAGAAATGAAACACAGCTAAATCTGTTAATTACTTTTATCTCATGCCACACTGAGACGGGAATGATCTCTCACTGTGGCTTCTAATGCGTCAATGATTATTTCACCCTCCATAACTTCGTTTGTCATCTGATAAGCCTTTGAGTGGGTTTTATCTGGGTATTCGTCCATTTCCTTCACAAGTATGTCTGTACTATCGCACCCATTTGGAATACAGAGATTGTTTATATCCAATTAAGAAATCACTTTGTCAAACATACTCAGTTAAACCACCAGTCAAAATGTCTGACACAACCATTATCTATAATAGTGTATACAAATGATTATCGACATGAATTGTTGTTTTTTTGATGTCAAGTGTCAAGCCATTGTCGAATTTTACCATTATATTTTACATGTGTTTGCCACAGTGAATTCCTTTATGTATTAAAATCCAAAAATTATATTAAAACCGGTGTGTCATTTTGTTTATGTCTTCATCTGCCAAACTTTGTTTTGTTACTCAACAAGACGAACGTACAACCTTGGCTTCCCGTCTTTGCTGGATAGAAACAATGTTACTTGGCGGGTTAGCAGGGACCAGTCATACAATGCTGTGCTCTTTTTGTGCAAGATTCGATATGTGATAACTTCACAAAAACACTCAGTACATTAATTTGACAAATGTCCGGCCATCCCCGATACTTGGCGACTTTGTAGTGTTTTAATGTTATTGTTTATTAAATGTGCTGACAACACAGCACTTTGAGTAATTCTCTGCCATTGAGGTGTAATAAATTGCAAGTAACATCACAGTATTTAGGTTTTACTCTCTATGCTCTAGTCTTTTATACAAGGAATGTGTCTTTCCTTTTCCTCTACAAGTGTTGTTGAAAGATTTCAAAATCAGAAATCTAATTATGCTTCTATAATTTGCTTCTTCGTCAACAAAGTGAGCCTCAGGATGTCAAAACAACCACATACCGTACATCTTTGCTCTTGTATTCTGATATATGGAGAATTCTGTTTCGTTTTGATACAAACCACGGGAGGTGCAACGTCACAAGGGAGAAACAAAGTGAATTGTTAGATAAAGCTGTTGAATTATGTTAGGAAAACTTCATGATAAAAGCATTAGTTATAACTTCTGAAAGCTGTGTTACTCTGTCTAGAAGACCCGTAACATTTTCCTCCTAGCACTGAGAATTTCCATACTAGGCATTACTGGGGAGGGATGTAGCTCAGTAAGTACGATGTGGGTTGAGCGTGGAATTTTTAAAATTCCCCTGCTCTCACCTTGGTGATCTTAATGGGTGGACGACGAAAGTGGGGCACTTTGCACGTTCGTTGAATACCGCTTGTCATCCTTCAATAACTTAAACTACGGCCAGTGAAGTTGTGTAGCCATAGGTCACACGTAAGTAAGTTTGTTAGTAACTTACCAAGAGTTGGTGGTTTGTCCCGGACACTCCGGTTTCCTCTACTCATTAAAATGATCGCCATCTTATAAGATGAAATTTTTTTGAGTGTTACATGTCAATAAAGAACAAGTGGTCTTACCAGTCGCCATTTGTAAAACTTCTGCGCTGATAGCAGCCCTTAAAGGGATATTTAGAGCTCCTGTTAAGGAAATCCATTCTAGGACAGAGGCCAACAGTCACTACGCATGCTGTAAACATTCTTTGTTACACAGACCACAAAATGGGTCGCCTTAAGCAGCACATTGTCTAGCGATATGTTCGGTGACGGTAATCTGTAAATGACCACTTTGCCGATCTGGGAATT